>NC_056748.1:948876601-949176601 GCF_019279795.1 Protopterus annectens | reverse complement strand
TTCCATCATCTTGAACAATAAATTTACAGCCAATCCTGGTAGTTAACTTGAATCTCTCCAAATTCATTTGAAGCTATCCAAGAATGTAATAGATGAGCCCAGTATATTGCAACTCAGATTTAATAATAATAATAATAATAATAATAATAGTACTTATTTCAGCAACTCCTCAAGTTCATCACACAATTGAATAAGAATTCCAGTGATTTTATGCCTTCTGTCAGTGTGCTTCATAACCTTAAGAGCTATATACTATAAAGTCAGTTAACTTCATGTGGGGTTAATACCGCAGCACATACTTACACCCACTCTTTGTTTCAGTTTCTGCTATTCTTTCCATTGAAAAAAGTTCATCCTTGTGAATCATTAACAGCAGTATGTGCTTCTGTCACTTATTCCAAAAGAAATTAAAAAGCCCTTAGATCACTATTTAATGTAAAGCCTACCTACAATAGTCCAACTGGTTCCACCATCTGTACACCACACTTATGTACATGCCTATTCAGACCTCTCAACCATCCCTGTTTGGGAGAAACTTTCCTATTTTCAGGCCTGATTTACCCCTGCACGTATATTGTAGACATCAAGGATATCTTTCTCATTATTTGATATAACTGGCAAAAAGTTACTGGCTCATCTTTCTTGGGTGTTCTGGTGAATACTTCCAGTTTTACACTTAGAAAACTTTTAATATCAAAAAAATTTTTGATAGAGTGATAGATGACTTTATTGTAGATAAAGGTAAAATGTCTAAATATAGTAGATGCAGCCAATGCATGACTATCCTGTATGTGCACATCACTACAGTGGTTAATTACAACAGGGTTCTTAGCTGTCCATGGAAATTTGATTGTAATATTAACATAATAGTTTATTTGGCTTCATGTGTTTTCTGTGAAGCTTTTTATGCAGGTAAAACTGAGTGATCACTCAGTGAAAGAATTATTAAGAATTATTGAGACATTAGGAAGAATTACAGAAATACTTTAAGCATTCATCAGTTTGTACTTATTTCAAGAAATTTATTGTTTTTTGTGCTTTCTAAAATACATGTAAATAAAAGAAGTGGTTCATGGAAAGACCAACTGAACTATAATGTATTAGTCTGGCAGCTTAAGTTTAACTCTGCATGTTTTCAAGCATTAATGAACCTTTGTCAGTACTACCTGTTTTAAATCCAGATCTAATAAGATCTGAGTGATATACTTTGTTCTTATTCATTCACAAGTTATGTTGTTTAATGTTTTAGTCTTACTGGTGTATTTCAGTCACATGGTAAGGTGGTTTGCTCTTAAATGCAGAATTCTGTCTTAATAGTTTTTGTATAGGGATGAAAGTGCTCAGCTACTGTTGTGAGTCCTTTATGGATAAAAGGTCATTGTTTTCTGTATGAAGACTCCCTGGAAGTTTGTTTTGTTGTCCCTGCACAAGATATTCCTATTTTTGGAGGCATGTCCAAATTTGTAGGCTTCATGGCTCATGGATAAATACTAAGCTATCAGTCTGCAGATCATTACAAGCTTAGCCAATAACCACGTACAGAATACAACCCTGTACCTTGTCTCTGTGAGGTAAAGACCTTAAGCATTATGCTAACCCCTTATCACAATTTTCTGAATTCCCCTTATCATATGTGATTTTTGAAGTTGGCTAGTACATAGAAAGCCACTCAATGTGACCAATATACTCATGGCAACAATAAGTTAAAGAAAGAAGACACTCATCTTACATCTCCTTTCATTTGAAGCAGAAATAAAGATCCCATAAAGTCTATGTATTGGAAGAAAGCAGACACCCATGTGCAGAAGTAGTAGGTATTTTAAATTATATCCTCATACCATCCAGCACTGAACCTCAAACATTGGCTGTAACAGCACAAGCTGGCTGTTGCAAGTGATTAACTCCAGTCAGTGAAAATACTTTTAGCTA
This sequence comes from Protopterus annectens, assembly GCF_019279795.1. Classification (NCBI taxonomy): domain Eukaryota; kingdom Metazoa; phylum Chordata; order Ceratodontiformes; family Protopteridae; genus Protopterus; species Protopterus annectens. Next base: position 949,174,672 of record NC_056748.1, on the reverse strand, counting down.
TTACTCTAGTAAAAAAAAAAAAAAAAAATTCTCTCACCACAATTTTCATCACCCTTAAGAAAATGAATCCCCTACTTTTCTGGGTACAAAAAATATCTCATTTTCACTCACACTCCAACAGATCTGCAATAGGAAAAGGAATTCTATACCCTCAGCTTGAATTCAGACTCTTATATCAGCAGCCTCTACTAAAAATTCCATCACTATTTACAAGCTAGAAAAGAAAATATGTAGATTCATTTCACACTGCTCAAGAAATGAACACCACAGTATAACACTAAAATGGCAAAGTGGCTCTCAGTTAACAAAAGAATAGGCCTCCAGACAAGTGACAAGTGGAGTACCTCAGGGTTCAGTCCTGGGACCGCTCTTGTTTGGCATCTACTTCTCTGAAGTACAAGCCAACACTAAGGGACTCTGGATAACAAAGTTTGCAGATGACTGCAAACTGGGAGCCATTATTGAATCCCCAAATGATGTGGATACTCTACAAAAGGGCCTTACAGAAACAGATGCTTCGTGCCAGAGCCATGGGCTCAAGCTCAATGCCAAGAAATGTATAGTTATCCCCTTTGGGAAAAAACATGTATCCATGAATTACCATATAGATGGCAGTACACTAAACACCGAAAGTTTGATAAGAGACTTAGGGACACAGGTGGACAGTGGTCTCACCTTCGATAACCACATCACCACAACAGTCAGGAAATCCTTCTATGTGGCACACCTCATCACTAAGGGCTTTTCATCCAGAAAAAAGGAGGTCATTGTCCCACTGTACTCATCCCTCATTAGACACATTATAGAATACAATGCCCCATTTGGTATGTACCTCTCAAGACATCTGCAACAACTGGAAAGGCCACAGAAATTCCTCACTAAAAGAATCACAGGTCGAACGCAGATGCCCTACGCTGACCACTTTAAAAAACTCCAGCTATACTCTGTTGCATATCGTCTACTCAGAGGTGATCTTTGCTTAACATACAAGGCCATGTCAAACCCAGAGCTGTTGGACATGCTACACTTAAAGAAATCCCAATCCCTCAGAGCCACACACTCCAAGGATCTAAACCTTGTCATCACAATAAACAAAACATGCTGAAGGGATAGGTTCCTGACCCAGAGACTCCCCAGACTCTGGAATAGATTGCCCATACATGTCAAGCAGAGTGCCTCTTTGGTCCTCTTCAAAAGGAACCTTGACGATTGGATGGGAGAAAGGAAATTCACCCCGGGGATCACGTCAGTCGCCCTGCTAGACAGGGGTCCAGGGAAGTAAATAGTGTGGGAAGAAATAGCCAGGGAATTGTTATGGCTAGGCTTGTATAGGCCCTAGGGCTGATAGCCTAGTACCAACCTATGAACCTATGAACTCCTAGGATCACAACTGTTCAGATTCCTACACGAACATGCTCTCCCTCTTTTAACCTCAAAACTAATAAGACATACCACATGTTCAACCTAAGCAGCCAATCAGGCCTAAAACACAAATCCCACACTTCAAGCTACTCATGTCTGACCATGTATTCTCGATTCTTGGGCCCAAACTGTGGAAGTTCCTCCCACCTGAGATCAAAGACTCATCTTCCTATTCTAATTTCCATTCAGTACTAAAATCACACGTAATTAAATCAAGCAGAATGTATCTGTTACTACTCAGTCAGGTCACATCACTTAAGTCTAACTTAACTCTTCTCCACTAAGACTCAACCACTAAGATCCTTTTCTCCTTTGCACATCTCTAACATTTTACTCAAATTTCTGAAATGTATTGAAACTTTTGTACATTTCAAAAATTAATTCATTGGATTTGCATTGCATCGAAAGCAGTGTTGTACTGTCTTACTGCCACTACGGTTTTATTGTACTCTTGTTTATTTTATAAGTCGGGGCAGGTTTTGACCCCAGGCTGACAATAAAATGTGTCAGAATTGATCAGTGCTCTACCTTGGTAAACAAATTCAAGCAAACAAATAAATAAATAAAAATTTAAGGCAGTAATACTGCTTTGGAAATAACTGTTCATGATTTGAAAACCCTATTCTATCAAGGTAGCATACAATCTATTAAGAAATATAGGAATATAAAGTCAAACTAAGAAAATTACTGTATTTTAACTATTAGTTTGCTACTACATAATGTGACTGAAAATAAACATTATAGCCAGAGTTCAACCACATATTGATTTATTTGAATTCATTAATGGGGTAATTGGGGTGGTCCAAGGATCCTCTTCAGCCAACTCATGGGTCAGAGTCAGAGTATAACAGCAATGTTACATAAAAAGTTAACAATCTTGAATAAAAAATTTAATATGATGACTGTAAAAATTAATGCAGGTGTACTGCTATTGACAGCTTGCTGCATCTCAAAGACAGTGCCATTTTAGACCCTTTGTATCTATCATAGCACATTACTATTTTTCTTCAATTTACCTGAAACAGTGCAACATCAAAGTCTTATCTTCTGTCTTCTATGCAAAAGGTACAATTCTCTACCACATAACATGAACCCAGAACATTCTGTGTTATAGGCTAACCACTTAAATAATCATATAGTTGCTAATCTTGGATTCGATTCATTTGATTGAAAACTCAAAATATTCAAAACACAAAATATCAAAAATGGGAATTTTCCCTTTTCCCACTATTGTATTATCTTGGAGTTTGTATATATAAGAGATGAGGTGTATGGCAAAGAGAGAGAGGTGGTGAAGGCTAAGGATAAGATGTATGAAGAGTTGTATAAAAGGTTGGACACTGAGAAGGGAGAAAAGGACCTGTACCGATTTGCTAGACAGAGGGACCGAGCTAGTAAAGATGTGCAGCAGGTAAGGATGATAAAGGATAATGAGGGAAACATGCTCACAAGTGAGGAGAGTGTGTTGAGCAGATGGAAAGAGTACTTTGAGGGGCTGATGAATGAAGAGAATGAGAGGGAGAGAAGGTTGGATGATGTGCGGATAGTGAATCATGAAGTGCAGTGGATTAGCAAGGAGGAAGTAAGGGTAGCTATGAAGAGGATAAAGAATGGAAAGGCTGTTGGTCCAGATGTCATACCTGTGGAAGCATGGAGGTGTTGTTTTTAACTAGATTGTTAAATGAAATCTTGGAAAGTGAGAGGATGCCTGAGGAATGGAGAAAAAGTGTTTTGGTACCGATTTTTTAGAATAAGGGTGATGTGCAGAGCTGTAGTAACTACACAGGGATTAAACTGATCAGTCAAAGCATGAAGTTATGGGAAAGAGTACTGGAAGCTAGGTTAAGAAGGGAGGTGATGATTAGTGATCAACAGTATGGTTTCATGCTAGGAAAGAGCACTACAGATGTGATGTTTGCTCTGAGAGTGTTGATGGAGAAGTACAGAGAAGGTCAGAAGGAGATGCATTGTGTGTTTGTGGACTTAGAGAAAGCATATGACATGGTGCCTAGAGAGGAGTTGTGGTATTGTATGAGGAAGTCAGGAATGTCAGAGAAGTATGTAAGAGTGGTACAGGATATGTACGAGGGTAGTGTGACAGCGGTGAGGTCTGCGGTGGTAGTGATGGATGCGTTTAAGGTGGAGGTGGGATTACATCAAGGATCAGCTCTGAGCCCTTTCTTATTTGCAATGGTGATGGACAGGTTGACAGACGAGATCAGACAGGAGTCCCTGTGGACTATGATGTTTGCATATGACATTGTGATCTGTAGTGAAAGTAGAGAACAGGTGGAGGAGACCCTGGAGAGGTGGAGATATGCACTAGAGAGAAAGAGGAATGAAGGTCAGCAAGACTAAGACAGAATATATGTGTGTGAATGAGAGGGAGGGTAGAGGAATGGTGAGGATGCAGGGAGTAGACGTGGCGAAGGTGGATGAGTTTAAATACTTGGGATCAACAGTTCAGAGTAATGGTAAGTGTGGAAGACAGGTGAAGAAGAGAGTACAGGCAGGATGGAGTGGGTGGAGAAGAGTGTCAGGAGTGATTTGTGACAGATGAGTACCAGTAAGAGTGAAAGGGAAGGTCTACAAGAGGGTAGTGAGACCAACTATGTTATATGGGTTGTTGACAGTGGCATTGACAAAAAGGCAGGAGTCAGAGCTAGCCGTGTCAGAGTTAAAGATGTTAAGATTTGCACTGGGTGTGATGAGGGTGGACAGGATCAGGAATAAGTATATTAGAGGCTCAGCCCTGGTTGGAAGATTTGGAGACAAATCCAGAGAGGCAAGATTACATTGGTTTGGACATGTGCTGAGGAGGGATGCAGAGTATATTGGGAAAAAGATGCTAAGGATGAAGCTGCCAGGTAACAGGAAAAGAAGAAGGCCTAAGATAAGGTTTATGGATGTGATGAGACAGGACATGCAGGTGGTTGGTGTGACACAGCAAGATGCAGAGGACAGGAAGAAATGGAAACAGATGATCCGCTGTGGCGACCCCTAATGGGAGCAGCTGAAAGAAGAAGAAGTGTGTCCCACTGCATCAAATAAGTTTTCAATATTTTAGGTTCTCAATATTTTATAATTTTGATATTTTGAATTTTCTGCTAAATTATAGAAATCTGCTAGTCCTAGAGTTCCAAAAAGTGTTGGGCAACAGCACACAATAGTTTTCTCAAAGATAGTTCACATTATTCTCAATGTAGTTGTACTACTGCAAGTCTAATTATATCTTACGGAGTTAAAAATCAACGTAAGAACCAATTGGCAATTAAAACAGACAGACAGTGCAAGAATAACCTGTCAATGTGAGGCAAGTTCATGAAAGCACTAGTCATAATGATGATAATAATAACAATTAGTCATGCATTTGAGAAATAACAATGCTCCCAAAAAGTAAATAGTTCTCATTTTGTAACACTGGGATTGTCAACTATGCATGTGGCCACACTGTGAAGTGTCAGGAAGGTTGAGTGCTTTTAAAACATGGATTAAAAATACTACAAACAGAAAGCTGAAAAGGGTGATGACATATTTTTCCAGTCACTGTTTTACAGCAAGTAGTGGCATTAAAGAATACATTAAAATTAATTTTAGTGATATTGAGTGCGTCTGCTGTTCTCAAAATGTTAACCACCCCGTCCATCTTTTACACACTGAATTCAAAATTGTAATCTGCTACACGTAGCTATTAGCATGCCAATGACTGATTATTAAGCTTAGTTTAGTACTGTAACCACCGAGGGCAGGATAATAAAAGCAGTCAGAGTTGAGAGGGTGTTTATTAGTGTAACTGGCAAAATTTGCAGCAATACTTAGTCACTTATGGTCTGCTATGTCTTGCATCCCTACTAGTCACCAAAAAGTCACTTATGGCCTGCTATGTCTTGCATCCCTACTGGTCACCAAAATAGCCTAATTCTTGCTAGTCTAACTACTATGGGAAGAGGTGGCAGAAAGCACAAGGGCCTAAATGTTACTGGTGTAAACCTTGTATCTGCTAAGCTATTTTAAGGGAGGGGACCCTAACACCCCTAAATTATATATGACAATTGCATTGTTGCAAAACAATAGGAAAAAAGGCAGACTCAGTTACATTGAATAGATGTTTTGAGAGGAACCACTTCATACAACTGGGGCTTGGAGAAGTGACACTCACATTCCCTTTAAAAGACATCCCATAATAGTAATCTGTGAAAATCCTGACAGTGAGATTTAATGACTGATAATGAAGGTCAACAGCAGAAAAAAAAAACTTTATATAAAAATTTGATTTACTGGCAAATTGGGAAGGCCTACAACCCTGCAGCCCAACAGCATAAGCTGTTCCTCTGTTCAGGTCATGGAAAAAACTGTTTCCGATGGTAAGGTAGTCCTTTGTTCTATATAGTGTAATAGTTTTGTCAGAGAATGAAACAGAGTGAGAGAGACAGATGGACAAGAGACAGTGAGTAGGAGCAAAAGTCCCCACTGAATGTGAATCTGTGAACTAGAGTTGGTTGATAAGTGAAGGAACAGCAACTTTGCATACTAGTGAGAAAAGTACATGAATAATTACTTTATGTTCCCTCACTAGGACTTCTACAGAGACCTTCACTAATGTTCATTCATAAGTGATATTGAGCTGAGTCTTTACATTCCCCTGAGAGATATTTATAGCAAACAAGTAAGAGACAATAGCTAGTAGCAGACCTATACACCAGCTGTAGAATCAGGTTCCTTAAGGAAGCTCATCATTATTACGGTTCAAGTCACTTTTCTTTTGATATTTGCAGTCAGGTGTTCATCATGCTTGAAGGCTATGGTGGCTAGTAGCAACAAGGCAAGGCACCTATATTTATTTACTCACTCGCAGTGAGTCTCTGTGTCAGTGTGTAGCTAGTCAGTAATGATGGTTTAATCATGCTACTGCTTCCAAATGCCTCTGAATTACTTTTATCCAAACTCTTCACTGGGTATCTATAAAGGAATCAGAAGCAGAAATTGTTATAATCTGTCTATGACTCCACTATGCTTAATACTGATCCTGTGGGAACCATACAATGCACATTGCTGCTTTAAAAGGATCCTTTATCACCACAGGCAAGATAATTTACAAAAGATTTGCAGCCGAACCTCTACAATAAGGTCTCTTAATATGTATCATTGATTGATAGGTGCTGTAAATTACATCATATGCTGAGGATATGCAAGCATCTCAGACTCTCCTCAACAATACGTTTAAGCAACTGACTAGCAAACTCCCAGATTAATATCTATCTCTTTCAGCTCTTCCTCTATATCTCTCAGCCTTCCCCTCAATCTCTCTATATCCATACACAATTAAATCAGTAATTTTCACTTTAGTTCCCTTCCTTAACAATACATACTCTGTGCTGTTAACAGACCCCTCACCACATACACTCACACTCAGTGATATCAATATTCCCTATGCCTGTACTCTTAATCAATATTCCCTGTGCCTGTACTCTTAATCAATATTCACTATGCCTGTACTCTTAATCAATATTCCCTATGCCTGTACTCTTAAACACCCACAGATTTCAAAATTACCTGTAAGCCGAGACACTCAGTACTATCTATTATTCTAAATTTCTTCTACTTTCCCCAAATAAACGCTTCCTACAGCCTATGCTATCTGCTACTTCTAGCCTTCAGAGCCCTGTTTCTTACATCTCAGAAACATTTCTCCTGCAATTTCTCACACAAGCACATGTTATCTTACTTACACACTTAACATGCTACCAACATCCGCTACCTTCATCATTTAAAAAAAGTATATATTATGTCATCTATGCAAAATACCTCTGAACCTCATTTCCCTTTCACACTCCAGCTGTACCAGTGCACATATATCCTACTCACAAAGCACAATTATCCAAAGCAACAGATATTTATTCACAACAAGAGTATTAAACATAAAATCAAGCAAAAATGCCTCTACCTCTTAGTCTGGTGGTAAGGCACCAGACTCTGAACAGGCATGCAAGTTTGAGACTCTTGCACCCGAATTAATCTTTCTAGGACAAACCCTGGCACTCTCACCACCACGATCTTGGTTTGATTTCCAGTCAGGGAATTTCAGTGGATTTTCTTTTAGGTGTTGAGTTTGACATAAGGTTAAGGTCACTGCCTCATAAGACATAAAATACAATGTTTGATTTTTACCCAAGGTTACTGGCTAGGCTTAAAATGGTTCTTAAGACCATTAGCCTAGTATTCACTAATGAACCTATGGCATCTCCCTAAATATAAAAATTAGCACAGATATCCATACAAACCGAGAGCCAACTCAGCATATTCAGGCACCAGACAGCATATCTCCAGCAGCTCTGTTAATGGCAGCACATCACCTGTTCTTCATCTAGACCATAATAATTTATGATGCCTTCATAACAAACTCCATGAAGTGCATGTATGGATACCACCACAAAATCCAAACATCTTAGTTGCCACATGTCTCTGTCAGGAAACAAAACATGAAGACAATGCCCCGTCGGGCAATGACATTATCAGATTAGGTAGAGCCAACAAAAAATCTGATGCTGTTGCTATTTCCTAGAACAAAACATAATACAACTTCATTCAACTAAATACCACACCAACAACAAAGTCACAGACAGAGACTCAACACTTGATTAGATCCTAATATCCTCTCCAAATGAACTCTTATCCCATGGAACTCTGATAAAAAGATCACTTAGGCTCTCTGACAATTTAAACCATAAGGCACCAAAGCAACATCCTCAAAACGCATCATTAGAGCCTGGCAAGTACATTTACTACTGTTCATAGACACATTTATTAATACACTATATCTGTTTACTTAGGAGTTAATAAAGACTCTTCCCATAGATGATGCTGTCTCCAAGTTAAAAAAAATCTTATTAGGTGTTCTAAATATACTAGCTCCCATCAGAAGAAAAAGAGTCATATCCAACTATGTCCCATCAATTAAACAACTCATGAAACAAAGAGACAAAGCATGGATGGTATGGACAAAAAAAAAAAAACAAAACAGCTCATAGTTTACTAGCATATAGACAAATAACAAGCCTAACAAAACAACGTATTGCCAAAGATAAAAAAGCATATTACTCAACTAATCAACACACACACACACACACACACACACACACACACACACACACACACACACACACACACACACACACACACACACTAATAATACCCTACTGCTCTGGACCTCAGTGAATAAACTGTTAAATCCAGTGCAAGCTACACAACCAACAGCAGACAGACAGACAGACAGAATGATGCCATAGTCAGCCATTTCAATCCATATGTTATACAGACAGTGCTGTATTATTGACAAACCTGATACTACCTCTGCATTAAGCTATATTCACACTACGTTCCACCCAAGCAGCCATCTCTGTCCACATAAAAAACAACTCCAAACTATCTATAAACCACAAAAATCATTTGGAAATGGTTTCTACTCAGTCTCAGTGGCAAAAAGATGGAACCCCATTTCTCAGTCTATTAGATCCTAACTTTAAAAACCTTCTAAATGAGCACTTATCAGAATCATGGTTCTGCTCCTGATCTACTCCATGTTGAATATTTTTCCTATTTCTTTCACTCCGCTACTGCTCAACTGCCTAAAAATAAATTCCTTTCCTCACTCTTTTATAGCTCTACTAAATGTTCCTACTTTGACTTATCTCCTCCACATCCTGCATTCTTCTGCCTTCCTATGATCTATCCTTCCTACTCAGTCATAAGTCTTTCTACTTATAAAAAACTCATAATTGTATATAATTTCATAATGCATACTGTATGAATTATAACCCTATTTTCCTTTGAACAAAGCAGTGCTTTATTCTACAGTCTTTATTGTATTACTTTGATGTTATTCTAATTTTTATTTTAATATTTAACTTTATTGTATCTAGATGCATCTTGTATACATGGTTCAAGTGCTTATTTATTTATTTTGCATGATTTTGATTAACTGTTTTATTTTTCTTCATCAAAATCAGTTGACCCCAACTGCCAAATGTGTCCCAAAACAGTACACCAAAGTAAGAAAGTCTTCAAGGTACACCGCCACGAGCTTGCACTGTATCAACAGTGATAAAAACACTCTTTATTCAAAGAAAAACAAAAAAAATGATAAAAACACAGAATTCCCAGCTGAAATAAGTGCTTTCAGCTTCTTAAGCCTTCTTCAGATAATTTATTGTTTTTCTTCGAATAAAGAGTATTTTTATCACTGTTGACACAGTGCAAGCTCATGCTGGTGTACCTTGATGACTTTCCTATTCTGTTTTATTTTTCTTGGAGCTTCTATCCTCGGGCCTCCACTGAAAATGGGTAGTCTGACCTAGTCAAACTTTCCTGGTAAAGAAATGTCAATTAATTAATTAATTAATTAACCAGGTGACTAATTATGTTCGATGTCCCTACTCAATCTAATAACCTCACTTCAACATTTCTTCTTCGAACCAGTTCCCACAGATACCATCAAAAAATACCTTAAAAAACTAAAGCCTACTATAACTGCTCCTGACTATCTACCTGCTAAATATCTTAAAACAGCATCTGTGGCTATTGCATGTCTGGTCTCAATTCTGATAAACTGATCTACATATAAAAATAAAGTCTCCTGCCTATCGAAAAAAAACCTTCATTACTCTACTGCACAAGGACAGAATCAATACAGGTCTTTCAAAATATGGACAATTTGCTATTTTAACTTCTGTATCAAAAATATTAGAAAAAGGTACCCATATGCAACTTCTCAGCTATGTGATACATAACCATCTTATGGCTTCCATATGCAACTTCTCAGCTATGTGATACATAACCATCTTATGGCTTCCATATGCAACTTCTCAGCTATGTGATACATAACCATCTTATGGCTTCCATATGCAACTTCTCAGCTATGTGATACATAACCATCTTATGGCTTCCATATGCAACTTCTCAGCTATGTGATACATAACCATCTTATGGCTTCCATATGCAACTTCTCAGCTATGTGATACATAACCATCTTATGGCTTCCATATGCAACTTCTCAGCTATGTGATACATAACCATCTTATGGCTTCCACATGCAACTTCTCAGCTATGTGATACATAACCATCTTATGGCTTCCATATGCAACATCTCAGCTATGTGATACATAACCATCTTATGGCTTCCATATGCAACATCTCAGCTATGTGATACATAACCATCTTATGGCTTCCATATGCAACTTCTCAGCTATGGGATACATAACCATCTTATGGCTTCCATATGCAACTTCTCAGCTGTGTGATACATAACCATCTTATGGCTTCCATATGCAACTTCTCAGCTGTGTGATACATAACCATCTTATGGCTTCCATATGCAACGTCTCAGCTGTGTGATACATAACCATCTTATGGCTTCCATATGCAACTTCTCAGCTATGTGATACATAACCATCTTATGACTTCCATATGCAACTTCTCAGCTATGTGATACATAACCATCTTATGGCTTCCATATGCAACTTCTCAGCTATGTGATACATAACCATCTTATGACTTCCATATGCAACTTCTCAGCTATGTGATACATAACCATCTTATGACTTCCATATGCCACTTCTCAGCTATGTGATATATAACCATCTTATGACTTCCATATGCAACTTCTCAGCTATGTGATACATAACCATCTAATGACTTCCATATGCAACTTCTCAGCTATGTGATACATAACCATTGTATGACTTCCATATGCAACTTCTCAGCTATGTGATACATAACCATCTTATGACTTCCATATGCAACTTCTCAGCTATGTGATACATAACCATCTTATGACTTCCATATGCAACTTCTCAGCTATGTGATACATAACCATCTTATGGCTTCCATATGCAACTTCTCAGCTATGTGATACATAACCATCTTATGGCTTCCATATGCAACTTCTCAGCTATGTGATACATAACCATCTTATGGCTTCCATATGCAACTTCTCAGGTTTTTGTGATACATAACCATCTTATGACTTCCATATGCAACTTCTCAGCTATGTGATACATAACCATCTTATGGCTTCCATATGCAACTTCTTAGCTATGTGATACATAACCATCTTATGGCTTCCATATGCAACTTCTCAGCTATGTGATACATAACCATCTTATGGCTTCCATATGCAACTTCTCAGCTATGTGATACATAACCATCTTATGGCTTCCATATGCAACTTCTCAGCTATGTGATACATAACCATCTTATGGCTTCCATATGCAACTTCTCAGCTATGTGATACATAACCATCTTATGGCTTCCATATGCAACTTCTCAGCTATGTGATACATAACCATCTTATGGCTTCCATATGCAACTTCTCAGCTATGTGATACATAACCATCTTATGGCTTCCATATGCAACTTCTCAGCTATGTGATACATAACCATCTTATGGCTTCCATATGCAACTTCTCAGCTGTGTGATACATAACCATCTTATGGCTTCCATATGCAACTTCTCAGCTATGTGATACATAACCATCTTATGGCTTCCATATGCAACTTCTCAGCTATGTGATACATAACCATCTTATGACTTCCATATGCAACTTCTCAGCTATGTGATACATAACCATCTTATGACTTCCATATGCAACTTCTCAGCTATGTGATACATAACCATCTTATGACTTCCATATGCAACTTCTCAGCTATGTGATACATAACCATCTTATGGCTTCCATATGCAACTTCTCAGCTATGTGATACATAACCATCTTATGGCTTCCATATGCAACTTCTCAGGTTTTTGTGATACATAACCATCTTATGACTTCCATATGCAACTTCTCAGCTATGTGATACATAACCATCTTATGGCTTCCATATGCAACTTCTTAGCTATGTGATACATAACCATCTTATGGCTTCCATATGCAACTTCTCAGCTATGTGATACATAACCATCTTATGGCTTCCATATGCAACTTCTCAGCTATGTGATACATAACCATCTTATGGCTTCCATATGCAACTTCTCAGCTATGTGATACATAACCATCTTATGGCTTCCATATGCAACTTCTCAGCTATGTGATACATAACCATCTTATGGCTTCCATATGCAACTTCTCAGCTATGCGATACATAACCATCTTATGGCTTCCATATGCAGCTTCTCAGCTATGCGATACATAACCATCTTATGGCTTCCATATACAACTTCTCAGCTATGCGATACATAACCATCTTATGGCTTCCATATGCAACTTCTCAGCTATGTGATACATAACCATCTTATGGCTTCCGTATGCAACTTCTCAGCTATGCGATACATAACCATCTTATGGCTTCCATATGCAACTTCTTAGCTATGTGATACATGACCATCTTATGGCTTGCATATGCAACTTCTCAGCTATGTGATACATAACCATCTTATGACTTCCATCCTAATCACAGCACAACTACTGCTTTGCTGAATTTTATTTCATACTGTCAACATTCATAGAAATGCTGGAAACAGGCTCCAACATCTTCTTAGATATACCAAAAATGTTTGATACTGTCTCCCAACAGAAACCCTTACATAAACTATTATCCTTAGGGTTCTACATCTCTTCAGTACATTTGGTTCCATAGCTACTTCTCAGGCATAACACAAGTAGAGAAATGAAAAATGATTTCTCCACCTTCTTACTAGTAACTATTGGTGCCCCGCAAGGGTCTATACTATGTCCTATATTTTACAACATATTCATCAGTGACCTGTACACTGCTTCAGAAAAATGTTGCCCTTGTTCAATCCCCTGATGACATAACCCTAATCTGCTCAGCCAAAACTCTCTGCAAACTCCAACACCTTACCCAACAAGCCTTCTTATGAAATAAAACATGGCTAAATAATTCACAACTACTTCTAAACCTTAAAAAACATAATTACTGCTTCTTTACCCCAGAACACATCTCTCCCGAAACACTATTCACTATCACAGCTGGCAACACCACCAGGATAGAGCAAGTAAACCACACAAAAATATTAAATGTCATCATAGATGACCAGTTGAAATTTATAGCACATGGTTAAAAGTAACTCATCAAAAATTAAGCACATTATACAAAGCAAAAGCCTAGTTTGATATGGCCCCAAGTAGTATATAGCAGTATTTAACCTGCTGGAGAGACAATTATGTATCCCAGAGAATACCCCTTTTCTGGACCAGAACTGGGTTAGGAAGGAACTCTGCTTTACATCAGTGGGGACATCCATGTGAAGGAGACTTCCTCCCTAACCCAATTCAAGTGTAACTTGGACAATTGGATGGGGAACAGGAAATTCATCCCTGGTTTGACACCTATACCTCTAATGGACACAGGTAGCCTATAAATGCTTCATGAATACATGAATACTACCTGAATAGTTTTACTAGCATCTACCAGTCGTATATATAGTTTTGAGACAGTGCTTTCCATTCTACCTCTAAACTTGTAATGTAAACCTTATGATAACCATATATATAATTCTCCCTGAGCTGGCATTATGCCCACCTCTTAATTACAATATTAGCATTTTCTGCTCCAGAAGTGTAGCTGGCTTAATCAGCACCTTTTTCTGGTCCCAAAGATCAGCATCCCACCCCCTCAGCTCTTCATGTGGAGTGTAAAAAAAATGTCTGTTCCTTTTACTGGCACATCAGCTAGGGGGCCAGATACAGGACACACCCTCCTCACCTCAGGCATTCAGGACATGTTTCTCTGTTCTACCCCCAACCCTCCTTCCTTACATTATAGTTAAAAAAAAGGTTTCCCTACAAAAAGATTACAAGGATAACAAAGCTTCCTTATGAAGAATGCCTTAAAGCTCTTTCCCTCTAATCAGTCTCCTATAGATTGCTGAGGGGTGATCTATGCCTGGCTTACAAGGCATCTGCAAACCCCACACTTATGACTCTCGTGCATATTTGTAAGTCAAAGAGTACCAGAAATGCAAAGGTCTAGAGACTTGAATTTTCTCTGTGACATAAACAGAACATGCTGGCGAAACAGATACGTGTCCCAGAGACTGCCCCTCCTATGGAACAGGCTTCCCATCCATATGCAACTGAGTTCATCTATTACCCATTTTAAGCACAACCTAGACAAGTGGATGGGGAATAGGAACTTTACACCAGGCCTGGCACCCATGTCCCTTATGGGTAGAGATAGATTATAAATGCCTGGCCGACAGTTTCCTATTTGGATGCAAGATGTCATTATTCTTTTGGGAAAACTCAGCTAGGCTTAGAAAGGCCCCCTGGGTCGTTAGCACATTCTATGAATCCATGAATCTTCATATATATATATATATATATATATATATATATATATATACATATATATATATAGATAGATATGTATATATAAACACACATACACACACATATATAAATAAGCCATTTCCTTTGAAACTATAGAAAACTGCTTGCTACAAATGTAGCAAACAGTTGCTACAGCTTATACCATATAAAGAGCACTAGGCACTCAGGTTTTAGTTAAAAAAAAAAAACTTTTCTCATTTAAACTATACTTAACTTCTTGCTAGAAATGCTACACTACTGTTCTGCTTTACCAAGTTCCTTATCACACTTCCATATCTTTTACTTTCTTTTCTAATCACTAATCAGAAGATCCATTATCTGTTTGACAAACCCACTAATACATCTCTGCAAATGCTCAATGTTAAACACCTTCTAAATGCATATGTATCTTTTGTGCTGTAATAGTTTACTTTATTTCATATTAACATAATCTAATTAGCAAATATACATGTAACTCTTAATGTATAGTCCTCTATGTCTCTTCATGTGATTACTGAATGTCTCTCCCCAGGCCCCTGTTGAAAAGAGGATTTGATTAAATCCAGTCAGACAAACCTCGGTAAGCAATAGCAAAATGAAATGTAAACAACTTTGGAACCAGAAAAGTACTCAGTCAGAAATTGCAGTGCTTTTTCACTATTGTAAGAAAGTTTAGCATTCCAAATGATACATTGTTGTGATGTCCACAAATACTGTATACATTTGAAACAGATAGGTGACACAGACTGAAATAATCACAAGATCATTGGAGTTCCAAGGCCTTGCCAACACCCACTGTCCAGGTGTAACTCCTGCTTCTATTCCTGGAAGTCAAAACATGAAAAGCCAGAAGAATGTGCAGTCAACTAGCCAATCAATCAGGTTCTCCTTGAAAAATGCCACTCTTTGTAACATGCACAGGCAATTTGTTCTGGAGCTGGGGTAACAGCTGTGTAACAAAGCAATTCCTCTTGTCTGTTTTGTGTGCTGGAGGAAACTTAAGACACTTACCTTGGGTGTTCATGATGGAATGCAAGACACAGATTTTCTTGCTGGAACCTATAACAGATATTAAGGAAAGGGTTTCAGGAGTGTGTCAGTAGCTTAGGGTTTTTAAATTAATAATCCTTTTAGTCATTAATCTTTTGGACCCTTCCGCATGCACTATATGTTTGTCTAGATACAGATGTAGTGGAAATTAACTTGAGCTCATCTTTTATTTTATTTTTATAACTGCTTCAAAATCCATATTGAGTAAACAATTGAAAATATTTTTATTAGCTGAATGGCTTTGTTCAAAAGTGAATAAAAAGTTAATTTTAAGGACATGGGAAGTACAAATACTGTACATGTGTTCCTCGGTAGTTTTTTTTTTCCCCCAAAATCTCTTTATTACAATTTTCTTTTTTCAAATAATAACAACAATACGGTAACTCAAAAACACAAATAAACAATACAAATACCTATCTAAAGAAAACGGACAACAATCTTGTTCCGAGAAAATTATATATAGATTTATATATATATATATATATATATATATATATATATATATATATATATATATATATATATATATATACACACAATATATACACAAGAAGTCACTACATCGTCAAGTAAAGTATGAGAATTCTTATGTTCATTTGGTCTCATAAGGGATAGTTAGAATGGGGATAGTCTATATATAAAGTAAAAATAGAAATTTAACCATTTATTTGTATGTTTAGAGAAAATATCTAGTTACACATATACTAAGAAAAGGGAGAAGATGCAAGAAAGTCTGGTTATACTACAGTCATTTCTTATTTAAAGGTTAGCTTTCCATGACAATTTGTGGGCAAATTTTATTTGTCAAGAATTATATCTAGCAAGTAACCCCAATATTTTTGATAATAGCATTTGTTTTTTGTTTTTGAATAAAACAATTTGTGAGATGAGATATATTTGATAGCAAGATTGCTAAAATTTTCCCATGTAATTGGTGACATGACATTCCAATTCTTTGTAATAAAGAATTTAATAAGGGCACACATCTTAATAAAAACATGTTTTAATATTTTTGGGAGTTGATTGATATTAATGTACAATATAGCTGTCTCCCAAGTAAGGGTTGATTTTTCATATCCCATCTTCTCTAATCTTACTCTCAAGGAACACCATAAGTTGTGTATCTTAGTACAGTTCCACATGACATGTAAAATATCAACTGTTTGATCCGGACAATGGGGACATATGGGCAAAAAGTTAGGATTGAATTTATTTAATTTAGATAAGGTATAATATAGATTGTTATTTACCATAATTTGTGTATATAACAGCTTCTTGAAAGGAATACATTTGACTGTATTTTCAATGGCTAGTTTCTTATTTTCTTCAGTCAGTGATTGATTTTTCATTTGCCAATAGTTTGAAAATAATAAAGAATTCTGATGTTTTGCACTCATTACAATTTCATAAGTCCTAGAAATTGTTCTCCCTTTAATCGCAAGATTTTCAAGTATTGATTTAACTGAATCTATGTTCTGTAAGTCAGTGTGTATTTGTGAGAATTTAGCATTTATAAGATGATGAAGTTGGTTAAGGATAATACTATATTTCATAGGAAGTTTGAGTTCAAGTCTCATTTGCCTCGTGTTAGAGTCTTTCCATTGGTATATATATCCCATATTGTGTAGTCTTTTATCAGGGGGTAGTTTGTTAGATTTACTGGTTTATTATTTATTAGTAAATTAGGATTTAGGTGTAACGGTTGTATAAGGGCAAAAGCGTCAGCTAATTGCAATGATTTAAATAGTTTCTGAGTTGTAAGAATCATGTTTTTAATTAGTGGGTGTAAATTCTTTATGTATATGCTAGCCTGGTTTAAATTCAAGAATGGTAAGGATTTGATATTACAGCCAAGGGATTTCAACTGTTCATACCAGATTTTGGTCCACTGGGGTGTCCAAGTATTTATATATGAGTCATAGTTTATTATTTGTATTAGTCTGTATAAAGTAATTATACTATAGTAAAGCTTAAAATCAGGTAACCCCAATCCCCCCTTATCTTTGGCGAGTACAAGTTTTGCATATTTAATTCTGGTAGATTTGGGATACCATAAGAATCTTGATATAGCTTTTTCCATGGCAAGGAAGAAGTCTTGGGGAATATTTGAAAAGGTAGCATTTAATTGAAAGAGTATTCTTGGTAAAAACTTCATCTTGGCAACACTAGCTTTTGACAGTAGAGACATATTAATGTTCTTCCATCTATCCATATTGTTTTGAATACTAGTCCATGTAGTTACTAGGTTACTGTTTATAATATCTTTGAAGTCTGAAGTAAATATTATTCCTAGATATTTTATCTGGTGGTTTATTTTGATCTCACTCATAGGAAAGTACAATTCTTTATGCCCTATAGGATTGAGGGGAAATATGTGTGACTTGTTTAAATTTAAATTATAATTTGAAACTACCGACAACTCATCAATAACTTTAAGTATTTTTGGGAGGTCAGTAGTGGGGAGTTGGAAGTATATATTTAAGTCATCAGCAAAGGCCGAGTATATAAGATTTGTATTGTGGATTCTGGGAATATGATGAAATTTTTTTTGTGAAATAAACAGAAGGAGGGGTTCTAGATAAAGATTAAATAGGTATGGTGAAAGAGGACATCCTTGTCTTGTACCATTGGATAAGAGTATAGGGTTAGTTATAAGTTTATTTACCTGTATAGTGGTAGAAGCTTTCTGATACAGAACCTGGATCATTTTAATGAATTCTTGAGGAAAACCATATAAAGGCAGTATATTAAAGAGTAAGTGTAAGTTTACTCTATCAAAAGCTTTAGTTGCATCTACTGTAAGGGCATATCTGGGGCATTTATCCCTATTAAGTAGTCTTACAATGGTATCTAAAAGGAGGGTGTTGTCACTTGTTTGCCTGTTTGTCATAAAGCCCATTTGTTGTTGGGAAATAATAGAGGGGAGTATATTCTTAAGTCTATTTGCTATAACATGGGCTAATATCTTAAGATCAGTGTTTATGAGGGCTATTGGTCTATAATTTGCTGGATCTGTTGGGTCAGAATGCAGTTTAGGAATCAACACTGTCTTGGAGTTATTTAAGTATTTGTCTGTTATACCATATTGTATTATATAGTTGAAAACTTTTAATAACACTTTGGAGATAGGTTCCATGAATAGCTTATAAAAATCCGATGTGTATCCATCAGGCCCAGGGGATTTACCTAATTTTAGTTTGTTTATTGCAGCTTTTATCTCTTTTAAATGTAACAGTGATTTTAAGAGTTTCCTTTGATCTTCTGTAATTTGTGGAAAATTTATATTATGTATAAAATCCTCAAATCTATCTGTAGATGATGATAAGGGTATATTGTATAATTTCTTACAAATATCTTCAAAAGCATCCACTATATCTTGATCTTTATATTTCACCTGTCCTTCATATTTTATTTCTTTGATCCTAGGAGGTCCACTTTTTATGTTAATTAGTCTAGCTAGGAATTTTGATGGTGTTTTAGCCCATTCTGAATATTGATATATTGACCTTAATTCTAAGAAGGAGATATTTTCTAAATAGTGTTTGTGTAGCTGTTTTTGGCAATCAATTATTTTTTCCTCACGTTCTTTAGAATATTTTTCCTGAAGTTCTAGTTCAGCAGTGTTTATTTGACACTCTAGTTCATTCTTAAGATTGTTATACTTTTTTTTGAGCCATGCAGATTTTTGAATAATAATACCCCTGATAACCGCCTTGGTAGCCGCCCATTGTATGTCATATGGAATTGGATCGGATATAAAATCATTTTGAAGTTGGGCTAACACATTCTGAATTTCTTGTGTAGTTTCTTGGTTTTGTATAATTTTAGGATTTAACGTCCAGGTATTGAAATAGGAAATATTTTGTTTATGAGCTTGAAAGTTTATTAAAAGTCTAATTTTGGAATGATCTGAAAGAGTTCTAGGTGATACAGTATAATTTATTTTGTTAGACAGGAAAGCAAGAGAAATTAGAAAAGCATCTATCCTGGACCAAGTTTTATGAGTGGCTGAAAAGAAAGTGAATCTTGATATTGTTTTATCATATTGAAATTTAACATAAGGGTCAACTAGTTCAAATGTATGTTGTAATTCTTCAAGTGCTGTAGTGGTAGATTGTGACTGTCTGTTTTTATTATGCAATCTATCCTTATCTAGATTTAGTAAAGCATTCCAGTCCCCACCTACAATAAACAGATGATTTGGGTATTTGGCTAATATATTAAAGATTTCATAAATGAAGAGCTGTTGATTTGAGCAGGGGCTATATATATTAAGAAAGAGTAATGGTTTGTTCAAAGTATGATATTCAGTAGTAAATAATACCCATCTTCCCTTTGAGTCAGCTTCATAGGAAGTAACCTCCCCTTGGAAGGATTTATTTACTATAATGGCCACTCCCCTGGACAAAGAACTATAATTTGCAGCAACTATTGTTTTAACCCATTTTCTTTTCCTTTCCCTAAGCCAAAGTTGGTCATCTAAGTGAGTTTCTTGCAAGAAAGTTATATCAGCCTTAGTTTGGTATGTGAGGTGCATGATTAAATCTCTTTTCTTTTTATCTACCATCCCTTTAACATTCCAAGAGTCTATGGTTATCATTTTTTATTAATATTGTTGAAGTTTCTCATTAGTTGATACA
Organism: Protopterus annectens; assembly: GCF_019279795.1. Classification (NCBI taxonomy): domain Eukaryota; kingdom Metazoa; phylum Chordata; order Ceratodontiformes; family Protopteridae; genus Protopterus; species Protopterus annectens. The sequence goes on along the minus strand of NC_056748.1, from coordinate 949,154,235 downwards.
CAAAAATACAGTTATAAACTTTTTCTGTTAGTGTATTTATCTTAAGAATAAATCTTGTGACTTCTATACTCCTAAACTGTAAATAGGTACCTAACCACCCATCCCTCTGTATTTGTAAATGTGCATGAGTTAAGAAACTAAAAGAAACTATTATTTTTAACAACAAGGAGTAGATATATATCAGAGGGATGTCAATAATACCCATACTATTCCAAATGCAAACAGTCATCAGCTAACAGACTGTGCTCATCCCACTCCTTTTATTATTTATATACTGCATATTCATTTTCAGACTTCTTAAAATATTATATTAATTGTGCCCTTAGATATTATATAGAGAGAAAAGGAAAAGTAGCTTTTATAAAAAGTTTTGTAGTAACAGCAACATATTATAATTCTTAACATTTCAAGAGTTATTAAAGAGTTAACAAAACAATATTTTCAAAAACCAAGTACAATATATGTATATTTTAAAGAAGGCATAATTTTAAAAATTCAACATTTGCATTATTCTTGCTAACAGCAAGTAACTGTGGTTCTTTAAAATGTACTGGAAACCATACAAGCAATCATTGTGAACTCATTAATTAACCAGTGCCATCTACTGGACAAACAGGGGGGAAAAAAAAGAAAATGTTTTTATACCTTGCTCATAGACACCTTTAAAGGTAACTCAATGGTTATGCCAGTAGAATAATGATTATACATTTTAAACATTTAAAGAAGGCAGCACTTTAAAATTCAGCAACATTTGCCTTATTCTTACTAACATCAACTAACTGTGGTTCTTTAAGATGTATTGGAACTTCATTTAACATTGCACTGGCAAAAGCCATATAGCTCAATCATTGTGTACTCATATATTAATAATTAACCAGTGCCATCTACTTGAACAGAGAGAAAAGAAAAAAAATGTTTTTATACCTTGCTAATAGACACATTTAAAAGTAATTCAATGGTTATGTCAGCAGAATAATGGTTATACATTTTAAACATTTAAAGAAGGCAGTACTTTAAAATTCAACAACATTTGCCTTATTCTTGCTAACAGCAACTAACTGTGGTTCTTTAAGATGTATTGGAACTTCATTTAACACTGCATTGGCAAAAACCATATAGATCCATCATTGTGTACTCATATAGTAATAATTAACCAGTGCCATCTACTTGAACAAACAGAGAGAGAAAAAAAAATGTTTTTATACCTTGCTAATAGACACATTTAAAAGTAACTCAATGGTTATGTCAGCAGAATAATGATTATACATTTTAAACATTTAAAGAAGGCAGCACTTTAAAATTTAACAATATTTGCCTTATTCTTGCTAGCAGGAAATAATTGTGGTTCTTTGATTGCATTGGAATCTTCATTTAACACTGCACTATCAAAAGCCATATAAACACATCAGTGTATATGTTAATAATTAACCAGTGCCATCAACTGAACAAACAGAGAGGAAGAAGAAAAAAAGAGAAGTGTTTTTGTACCTTGTTCATAGACAGACTTAAAAGCAACTCAATGATTATGCCAGTAGAATAATGAGTATAGATTTTAACTGAAACTACTTATATCTAATATTTACACTACTTAAACTCTTATATCAAAGGTTATATCCCATTTTTTAATGTAATTTAACACTTCTTTTTTGTAAGCTGTAAATGCACTTTAAAGTCATTTCTCTATGCAGACAATGTTAGGTAGCTTTGTAACTTTTAAATGTAAAGGCAGTTGCTAAAAGACAGTACCTTATATATTACAGTGTAGCAAAGAGGTTTTCTTTACGGGCAAGTAAGCAGAGTTATTTAGAACACATTCCACATCCATTTATTTAAAATTTCCCATAGTTCTTTGGAGCTGTAGCACTTGTTTAACCTTCCAAATGTTGTTTTTGGATCAAAAGATATGAAAAGAGTTGTCTCAGGCAGGATTTCCTTTGAAGAGATGCAGAAAGGTGGATTTTGCCTGGTCAGGTGTTTCCAAGGATATTTTTTCTTCTTTGTAATAAAATGTTAAAGTTATAGGACATCTCATTTGGAAACAAATCTTATTTTCAATGAGGTAATTGTAGTATTTATTGAGTTTCTGTCGATTTTGTTTAATTTGTAAAGGAAGATCTTGAGTAATCATAATTTTATGCGCTCTCCATGTAATATTCTTTTTAATCTTATAAGTTGACAGTATCTGTTGAACATGTGCTGAATTAAGCAGTTTGATATAGATTTGTCTAGGAAGATCAGTTGTCTGTGTATGCTTTATAGCTCTGTGAGCTCTTTCGATCACTATCTCATCCAGGAGATTTTTATTAGCCAGAAGAGAGCTTAGTATTTCTTTTATTATTGGAATAAGTTGTGAATTATCAAAGCTCTCTGGAATACCTCTTATGATAAAATTATTTCTCTGGCTTCTAGCTTCCAAGTCTAACATTTTTTGCTGTAATTCTTTAATGATGGTGTCATTGATTTGTGCTTTTTGTTGCAGTTCATTTATTTTTAGTTCATTGTCCATAATTTTAGCTTCATTTTGTTCAAGCCTAAGCACAATTTGGTCCAGAGTAGAGCCAAATGTAGTTAGCTTATGAGAGAAACCCTGAACTTCTGTTTGTAAAGGTTGTAAAACAGTTTTCAGATTCTGCAGTGTTACAGGTTGTTCCTGTTTTAATCTTTAAGACATTTTATCAGCTTCTTCTTGTTGCCTGTTAATTTTTTGCCTTTTAGAAGTGTTTTCCTTCTCAGGAGTAGTAATTGCAGACAGTTTGTTTTTTGTGATTACAGTTTCCATCTGATCCGGCTGATTCTCCATTAATCTTTTATAGTTAGATTTCTAGTAGTAGTGCAGAATTTTAAATGATAACTCTTGTTATGAAAGTTGTTTTTCTTGTTACTTTCCTCTTATTAGGCCTGTTAGTCTTGAAGAATCCACACCATGCGGTTCAGGGCTCTGTTTCCAACAAGTAATTATTTTTTCCTTCAAAATGAGAGAATCTTTGAAAGATAAAGATGAAACAAGTAAATACTCGTATTTCTGCTTTAATCCATTGATGTTTGGTATACTTTTCCTAAGTGATACACTGGTTTGAAGTCAGATTATACTATAGGAATGCAGGAGCTGCACTGTCAGTGTGCTTACAGGCTGTCCACCATTTTGGAAAAAAAACGTTCCTCAGTAGTTTTAAACTGGCACAGTATAGCATATACTTTGTTCAAACTGTTTGCACAGCATGGTTTACACACTGAAATGGGTGTAATTCATGAATGAAATAGAAAGACTTGAGCACATACTTCTCTATCTGCAGATATTGAAACTAGATAAAAAGGCCCTTGAAAAGTAAGTATATCCAGCCAAAAATCCAGACATATAATTAGCATAAAATTTGAATAACAAACAGCAGTTAACTCTTCCTGCTTGCTTCCATTAGAAATGTGGGATACTACTCAGAAACTCAGGTTTAAAAAACAGAGAGTGACAAAATGATGGTACAAATAAGCACATTATCAAAGAGGCAGTCTAAAATATGTAGATATTAAGGAGTTGTAATGCAAAATTCTCTCACACAAGGTGATTGACTTTTGATTCTGAGAAAGTGAGTTAGAAGATGCGCGTCTTCTTTCTTTTAATTATTGCTGTCACTAATATGTTGGTCATGTAGTGTGGTTTTCTGTATATTAGACAGCTTCAAACGTCATGTTTGATGGAAAAGGTGAGAAAATTGTTGCCAGGGTAAATGAGGCCTGAGAGTAGGAACAAAGAAAAAGATAAAAACACTGGTACCAGAAGAACAGCTCGGTCTTCACCTCATTGCCAATAGTATGTATAAAAAGTCAAACTGCCACAGAAGAAGGAAAATTCTTTATTGCAAGGAAAAAGTGAGCACTTTCATAACCTTCTAGATCGCTTCATCAGACTTAATAAAACATCCCGTGCCTTCCTTGATATATATACTTTCAGTGACCAATCAGTTAAGACAAATAATTAAATATTTATATCAGACTCTATTAATTTAAAAATAGTAGAAAAAAAACATAAATAGACATAAAACTGTTAAAAACAGTATGAAAGTTCAAATATGAATGCCTATAGAACCATGTAGAAGGGAATTAGTGCTTTAAGACTCTTGCCTTTAAAAATGGTTTCAAAGAAACAGTTTCATTAATGCCTGGGGGGTTGTCTGCATTTAGTTGCAGAATCCATTTTTTCTTAGCCTCTTCTGTTCTGTTTTCTAATGTCACCCCCTCAGATATTTTCTTCCAGAACTTCTAAAACTAAAAATTTAAAAACATGGTGCATCCCTTCAGCTTCTACATGTTTAGCTAGGGCACTACTCTTCTTTTTGTTTACTATGTCCCTTATATGTTCTAAAATCCATTCTTTGAGCATTCTATTAGTCTTGCCCACATAAAAAACTTTACAATATTGGAAAAAACGAAGATAGACTATATTTCTAGTCCTGCAGTCTGAATAGAAATTAAATTCAATTCTAAACTTTTGCTGTGGATGTACAAAAGTGCTACATGAGAAAATGTACTTGCAAGCTCTGCAGTTCCTGCACATATATGTCCCTATCCTACCTGATACATTCAGGGACTTATGTGTTTGGGTTTTATAACATAGCTGCTTTTTAAGTGATTTTTTTGTTTGTAAATGAGAAGTGAGGTCCAGAGTCTATGATGCCTTCAAGTTCTTTAGTGGCTAACAATATGTTCCAGTTCTTCCTAAATATATCACAAAATTGACTGACATCCCTTGCATATGTAATGGGGAACCTGAGTTTCTCATCCCTGGAGTTGGTTTCAAGGTTATCTCTTGTAGTTTGTTCTGAGAAGTAAGGTCTGCCCTTCCCTTGATGTTCTTGATATACTCCTTCTATGGTGGTGTATATTTCTGTCTGGTTATATCCTCTATCAAGTAGTTCTCCTCAACACTTCCATGGACCTCTCCAATTCATTATTTTTACTACGTAATCTTGAGGCTCTCAGGAACTGCCCTTTCATAATGTTTTTGCTAACATGTCTTGGATGTATGCTGTTTTTTATGTAATATGGAATTCTTTCTACTTGGTTTTCTATACAGGCTAGTAGCCATCTGACCCATTTCTGATTTTTCACTAGAACATCAAGGAATTCTATCTGTTCATTTGAGTACTTACAGGTAAATTTTAAAAATGGTGTTGTGTGTAGGTACTCTAAGAATCTACCCAGCATCTCTATTGAGTTTTCTCATAGAAAAAAATATGTCATCCACAAAACGTGCATACCACAGAATATATTTGCTAAATTCATTTCCCTGTAGTAGAAATGTTTCTTCCCATTGGACTAAAGTTAGGTTGGCGTAGCTGTTTGCACAAGTTGTGCCCATAGCTGCGCCAACCTTTTGTAGGTAAAAATCATCTTTAAAGACAAAAACATTATTGTCCAAAATTATTTCAAGCAGACTGCATAACAGATTCACTTTATCATTAGAGAAAACACATTTAGAACATAGCAAGTTCCTAATTTTCTCTATTCCCCACTGATTTGGAATCACTGTAAAAAGTGATGTAATATCTAAGGTTACAAGCAGATACTCTTTAGTTATCGAAATTGTCTTTCTATACAATGTTTGGAGAAAAGGTTTTCTGTCTTTCAGTACTGCTTCACACTGTTCAAGCACTGGATGAAGATTATTCTCTACATATATCTACATGGCTTCTGTTGCCCAATCTCTACTAGACACTATGGGTCTCATAGGTGGACATATGATATATTTATGTGACTTGGGAAGGCCATATATAACTGGAATGGTGATATTTTCTACATTAAAATACTTAAATAAATCCTCTGTTATCAAATTTGCAGTCAGCAAGTCAAACAACAAAACAGCAATCCTGTCTATAACATATTTAACTATATTTACTGAGATACAGGCATAGGTTATCATGGTCATTTAGTGGTTTCATCATTTGCTGGATGTAAAATTCCCTACCCATAATCACAATTCCCCCTTCTTTATCTGCAGGTCTAATTTCCACTGAATGCATTTCCCTCAGGTCATATAGAGCATCAGATTCTTCTTTATCGAAGTTATAAAAGACAGCTCTTCTATCTGAATTAAATACTTCCCTTATTTGCTTCTCACATACTGACACATAGGCTTCTACCATAGGATGTAATTTAGGTACAAAGGTACTGGGTTTTTTAAAAATATTCACATTGTCAGTCATCTGTCCTTTAAACATAGTTTATAAAGTTAAGTTGCGGTCAAATAACTTAAGTTCTTTAAGAATGTCAACTAACACAGTTCTCTGGGCTGGAATAAATGACAGCCCTTTATTCAAAAGTGACATATGTGCATCAATTAGTGTTAAAGATGAAAGATTTATTACCAGACTTTTATGTTCTTGCTGTGGGTTACCATTGTGTTCCATGCTGCTTCTGTGTTTGGTATCTGCCTGACTTGGCCCTTCCTTCCTCTGCTCCTTGATCTGCTTTTTATTTGTAGAGCATTCATTAGTGTGAAGGGTATCATTTGAGTTCCTGATATTCCCTTCTGTTGCATGGGAAAAGGGGGATTCTCATTAGATAGGTTTCTGTTATCATTCTTCTTGCTGCTTCTTGTACTTATATCCTTTTGTTTTACTGTTGACTGCTGCTCAGCAGAAGTCACTGGTAAACTCTGTGTTTCCTCTGTGTTAGTAGCTGCAGCCACTCCCTCTTCAGTTATTTGGCTTCTCTTTGCTGGTTGTGTGTTGTCTACCACAAAAGGGGTTGGGTTTACAGGCTGGTCTGTTGCTGTAGTAAAAGGTTTGGGCCATGAGAAAACAGCACTGGACTGAAAATCATTCATATCCCTTTGAAGCTTTTTCAGTTTCATATTCTGTAATATTTTCCCATAGCTTGATATGCTTTCAAAGAGAGTATCTAGCTTGTCACCAATAATGCTATTTGTAAAGTTAGTGCATAGAGCGATCTGCAGAGCCTTCAGTTCATTTGCAAGTTCCCTTTCTTCAGATGAAACCATTTTTAAAGGCAAGAGCCTTAAAGCACTAGTTCCCTTCTACATGGTTCTATAGGCATTCACATTTGAACTTGCATTTGCAATTTTATGTCTATTTATGTTTTTACTACTATTTTTAAATTAATTGAGTCTGATATAAATATTTAATTATTTGTCTTAACTGATTGGTCACTTTGAAAGTATATATATCAAGGAAGGCATGGGATGTTTTATTAAGTCTGATGAAGCGACCTGGAAGGTTGTGAAAGCACTCACTTTGTCCTTGCAATAAAGAATTTTCTTTCTGCTGTGGCAGTTCAACGTTTTATACATAGTACTGAGAGTAGGAACATTTCACCAAAACTGGGATAGCTGGGAGGTTTGCTTGAGTATGTGAACTGGAGTGTAATGAAATGTAATGGTGCACGTGAAGAAAGCATAAGTTATCCTGATTTTTATGTATCAATTGCAAGTTGCATAAAAATATTGAAAGTTTTGTTTCATTTGGGGAGGCCAGCACAATGTTTATCTCCACTGCATGCCTATGCTTTATCACTTTTTTGTCTTTTGTACAGTTTGACCAGACACTTATGCTTCTGTTTATTTAAAGAAGATATGATATGACAATAACTGTTTTTCATTATTTACTTAATTCAAAGCAAAAGGAATGCTTTACTTTATAACAGGTCTAATTAAGTCTGTGTATAGAGGGGAGATAACTTCCTCTGAGCAGAATGAGAATCCTTTAGAAATAAGTTGGAACAGATAGAAGGATTTCATTACATCTGCTGTTGCACAGTTGTAAAACAAGATGGAGTTGTTGCTCGTGATGCCATGGAGTCCATTTGGCATGGGGTACTGATTATACTGTAAGTTTCTGATAAGGGGTGTTTATCAAATACAACAGTATATTGCACTTTAATGCATTCATCTGTGACTATTTCTGTACACATGTACCACCTATTCTATATTCTCATGAAGAGCACAGGCAAGCATTCAACCATTCCCTTTCTGTTTTAGTCCTGTTTCTTTTCCCCTCCATACTCTTAGACATTACTCCACTTTTCTCACCTACATCATGGGAATGATTCTCCCTTTGCATTCCTAGTGTGCATGCCACCTTGAACCTCCAAGGTGAACTAATGTTTTCCAGACTTCACTATCTACAGCTTTCTCCCTTGAAGTCTATGCAACAGTTATTTTTAATTTTACCCTTTCTCATTAAACGTCCATTAATATTTCATGCCTGTCAGCACCGTCTACCCTGCTTCTTCATGTATGATTTTCAGTCTTACTGGATTATGGAACTTTCTGTGAGTGTGTGTGTGTGTGTGTGTGTGTGTGTGTGTGTGTGTGTGTGTGTGTGTGTGTGTGTGTTTCCCACATTTTGGAAAGATTTGCAGAATTGTTTCATCTAGTCTGCTTATGTACTTGCTAAAGTATATGATTTTTATTTCAGTTTAACACAGACTGCACACTCCACATTCTGGAAGGTGACATGAGTTTGGTATTATAAAGTGACTTTGTTCACAAAGTCTCCTATTCACACCCTGCCCTCCACAGAGACCTACACAATTTTTGCAATCGTCAAGAGGGTTCACCCTATCAGCTACTGCATCTGATGAAGACCATTACTTGGGTGAAACTGCATAGCCTCTCTACCCTGACGAACGCACATTTTTTTTTATTTCCAAAGTCAGGTGACAGACTCAGTTAAATCAGATAACATAACCTCTACCATTCCTTGCTTGTCTTTCACACTCACTGTCACACCCCCCCCCCCCACTGACCCTGATATCTAGCCCTTCCCCATCACTGCCTTGATGACAAGTGCATCATACTTTTGAGCTTAGTGGTAGGAAGTTACTCTGCACTGATATTGGTGGATTTTAACTTGACTTGACATAGCACTGTTCAATTAAAAATGTAATACTCTGGCACTAACATTTATCTGAAGAAGTCTAAAGCTCTTGAAAATAGTTTAGTTGATGAAAGTGCTAATATTTTACTTTAGTGGCTCAATAAACTTTAATGTTAGGTCCTCCAAACTGTGTATTTTATTTGGGATCATTGAGCATGCAAACCTTTTGAAGTGTAGGTGTATCAGTGTATCAGTTAATTGAAGGATAACTGAAATCTCTCAATATGAAGGTATTTTTCTTTAAGGATATTTCAATGAGTACCTTTAATCTCTCCTGATGTGACTTGGCTGTTTTGTATAGCAGACTAAAACCTAATAGTTTGCCTTGTTGAGGTTAACTTGGGACAAAGCCTAGGAAGAGAAGCACCATTTCCTAACAACCTACTTATATATAAGAAGCATCATGTCCCTAATGTCTTCATGCGCCATGTAAGGAAAAAAAAAACTGTTCGACAATCTGGAGGAGCATAAAACTGAATAAAAAAATGCATCTGATGATCGCACCACCTGGCACCTTGTACCCAAGATAGCTACTCCCTTCGCCCCACCCTAGATATTCTGCTGAGTTGAGCAAAATAAGTTAAGTTTGTGACTCTTGAGAATCTGCCAAGAGGTGAAATAATATCTGACAGATAGGGTAATGCCTAGTCTCAGTTTAAACACCAACATGGATATGTTTGAATTGCAAGAGAGCTCCAAAGCCATGGAATTTATTATTAAGATGTCTGCCACTGAGAACAGCAGCCTTGATATGGTCAGAATTAGAGTTTGTTGCTATTGTGTCTGTGATGTTGGGATGTCCAGTAGCTGAATTTGAAATATAAAAGCACTAAAGGGGTATCACGGTCCTTACAATGCAAATTGACCTGTCTTCATCTTATCCCAACCTGACACATACTGGACCCCCTTGGAATGTCCTCAACTACTTAGCCAATCATCAGGCGCATTTATAGTTAATTATGGGCAAAAGTAAAAATATCAATGTTTTGTCTCCATTTAGCAACCAAAGGGTGAGATCCAACATATCATTCTCCATGTCCATCAGAGTTATGTGCCATAAGTCATTCACATCCCTATAGATTCAATGCTAAGTACTAGGCTAGTTGCCCTTGTGGGCCATTTTAAGCCTAGCCAATTTCCCTTTTTGTGCTCAAATAACCTATCCCATTTGGTTATAGATTGACCATAACCATCCCATGGTCAGTAATTATATTTTTCACCTAATGAGAATAGCTAGGATCACACCATAGATAATTTATGGGGACCCATGCATGGAATAAAGCATTTAAGAGCTGCATCTGCCCATTAGTAGCACAGAAGGCAGTCCTGGAGAAATGTTTCTGTTTCTCATTCACTGATCAGAGTTGCGTTTGAATATAGACAGGGATAACCTTTGTCTACATGGACAGGTACTCTATTCCAGTCCAGTGTTATCCTCAGTGAAATAAATCTGTCCGTCCAAACTATTCAATCTATTGATGTTGCAGAAGAAGTATAGATCCCCAGACTGAGTATTTCTGACACCATTTGATTTGCTGATGTGCAATAAATCCATCAGTACTGGGATGGTAGATGCCTTATATGCCAGACACTGGTCACCTCTTAGCAGTCTGTAGGATACAAAGTATAGTGACAGGACTTTGACTCCATCCATGTAGAACATTGTCTAGGTCTTGTATCATTTTATTATGGTATCTTTATGGGTGTCATCATGCATGTGTCTGAACTGATACATGCTAAGAGGGGGCATTATCCTTAATGATTGACTTAATGAGGGCAGATTAAAGGGAGACAATGACATCCCAAGCTCTAGACACAATCTATTTGTTAATTAGCTGCGCAATGTAGAAAGATTTTCTTATGACAGTGGACACACATTGGTCGAATGTTAAGTCACTGTCCACATAACTTACCAAATCCTAAACACCTTGGTCAAGTCCTAGGGGCAAATTTCTAAAGTGGTAGTTCTCCAGAGCAGAGGACTTCCCAAAGGATACAATAATGCATTTTTTGGCATTTAGTTTCAGTCTATGATTTTAGTACTAGTGATTGATTTGGGAAAAAAAAAACTTAACCAATACTCCAGATAGCTCTGTCCTTACTTTTCATCGCAGCAGCACCCTAGGTTATCTCATAGTGAATACACTGAAAGTACCTGGGTTTACAATTAGCTCCAATGACTCGAAGTAGAAATGAATGAATGCAGACTTCCATAATGAAGTTCTGTGGCTTTATCTGTGCTGACGTACTATTGCCTAGGAAGTGCCATGCAGTGATGTCTGTACGTATTCCAAGCGCATGAAGCACAACACGTCTGCCTTTCCCCATGCTATAAAAGCCTTGTTGAATATCTCTCTGGCCTCCAACAGGGGTGATGCATTCATTGCATATGAACCAGTCATCTCTTTAACACGCACTAGCTCATCTTTTATAGCTCAGGACTATGCCATCCACTTGGAACCTGTAAAACCTAAACATTAGCCAAGCTTGTACCACTGGTGGCAAAGGACAATGTCCTTCTTTGTACCAGTAGCTAAGCACACTAATATAATCTACGGTGATTTAGTAATCTGCTACCATGTATTCATCCCATAATAACAGACGTCCCAGTTGTTTAGTGGTTCACTGGAGTACAGTTCTAAAGCACCACGAATTTAAGTTTTCAGAACTTGCAAATATGTAATTTTACCCTATTTGCTGGGGTACTTGGCAATAAATAAGTTATATAGCAAAATCTAAACCATGTCTCAGTATGCCTCAAACCAGTTTAAACATAGTACATTTTATTAAAATAAATTAACATAATTCACCAAATTCAGATCAGACCAATAGCACAAATTAAATAAAAGCAGTAGAAATGACAGTTACTGTTACACCCTGTATTATGATATTCCAAACATTCATACATAGAAAATTAGAAACACTCTCCTATAGTCTCAGAAGTACCACCATGTAACATCTGTAAATGTGTGATTCAGCTGTGTTTTTGTATCAGATCATTAATCTCATCTAAATTTGTAAACCTGTGCTACTTAGTCCAACATCGTCTAGCAAAAAATGAAGATCCTGGGTTGTGGTTTATCCTGGAACTTCAATAAAAACAGGAAATATTTTCTAGGATTTCTAAATAGTCTTTTCAGGATGTTATACTATATTTTTCTGTATCCCACCTTATATCTCTTCATGGATAATGCATTTTTAAGATGGTATTCTTTAACATCTGTAAAAGTATTATTTTTAAAGACAAGAAAGGTAGGGAGTTTTGTGAGCTTCAAAATATGCCCAGATTTGTGCATAATAACAGTAATAAATTATTTAAAAACATATGAGTTCTACAGTACTGATTTACTATATGAACTTTAAAACTGGTAGTTTAGCTAAATATGTAATGCATACATATTCGCACACTATGGACATTTTTTTCAGCAAACTCTGAGTTGGAACAATTTAATTTTTTTCTGATTATATGATAACTTTAATCTTTTATTAACACAATTTAGTAGCAAAAATGCTTATATCAATAACCTAAGGACAGAGAACCTTTTTGTTCCTCTTCAAAATCTAAGAAGAATTATCCAATATACTTTACTTTTTTTTTTATGTGAATACATTAATCATATACTAACTTTAATTCTAAAATTTTCAAGCTACACTGATCCAGCTGACTGCATAATACAAAATAAAATGCAAGAGTAAAATTCTCATTTTGGGATGTTTTAAATAATTGATGTACCAATCTGTATTGAGTATGTCAGATAAAAAGAGCCTCTTACATATATTATAAATGTCAAAGGTGCCTCTTTTTTTATTAATGCTAGTGATAAAGATATCTGATCAGAACAAACCCATTTGCTTTTCAGTTTGTTTATTTAGCCAGCCCCTTTTTTAAAATGGTGCATTGATTATTTGATAATTGCTTACTATTTTACATAACAGCATGTAGAGTGACCGACTGCCATTCAATGGAATCCACTAAGAATGAAAGACATATGCTTTCCAATTTTATTGAAAGTGCCTGTCAATTTTCTCTACTGATTGTGTTGTGCAAAACTTTTCAGCTCAGGGATTTGTAGTATTTTTGTTCTAACATGATCGCATTCCATGTTATTAGTTTTGGATTGTAGATTTAGATTAGATTCATCTTTCTTGCAGCAAAATGCTACAAATATGCTGAAAGATGTATATTATTTCATAAGTTGTTTGCCCTTACTTAACGGCTGTTCAGTTGTGGAGTAGTGCATTTGAGCAAGGCTGGTAAGGGAATAAAGCCCCATTCTCTCTTGAAAAACAACAGAAATTTATATTTTTTTGAAATTACAGTTTTTGTGACTTTCTGTTTTTCTGTTTCTATTACACTAATTTCTATGTTTTAATGCTTTAAGTGTCATTTTACATTACATTTGTTTGAGAGTAAACATATATTCACCTTACCATTTCTTTATGGTCATGATGGCCTTTCTAATACCTCCACAGATTTCATCTCCAGCAGCCATGCCTGTGATATATTCTGTTGTGTCACAGGTCTCGCTATAATCAAGTATTTTACCATATCCAGATGGTATTTGATTTATACAATCAGTTGTTTTTCCCACCATCCTCTTTGACTGTACTTATTGTAGATCATGTCCCTTTAAATATTCTCAGCATGTTCTTCTGTACCTATATCATGTCCAAGACCCTCTCTTATTTTGCTTCTTATTAGAGAAGTTCTAGCTCCTCTAGTCTGTGGTCATATCCTTTCCTATCTGGCACCCTTTTGGTGACGACTCTGGAGTGCTTCCAGCAGTCTGTCCTTCCCATTGTATGGTGTCTGAAACTGCAAAGAGTACTCTAAGTAATGTCCGAGTATGTCTGACGTTGGCCCAGTAGCAATAGGAGTGCTAGCTACCTTATTCCTGATGATATAGTCTAGAATTTTGTTTGCTGCAAGCACAATCATCTCACTATAGTCCTGGCTGTCCATTCCAGATATAATTAATACCACTCACAACCTCTTGCTGCTCTGTTATTATAAGTTCTGTTCTCCTAAGGGATGCTTCACATGAGTTTTGTTTTGGACTATATGCATTATTTTGCTTGCATCTGTATTAAACCAAAACTATTAATTCCAGTCAGCCCCCTTAATTCCCTACTGCTGCAGTGATCATTGTATCATCATTGAAGAGACTGATGTGGCAGTCTGTAATTTAATACACATCTAAAATGATAACACTCAAAAAAAAAATCTGCATCCATTTCCCTTGTTTATGTCATCACCCTTATCACCACAATCTTGTGTGTTCCACTGTCAGCTGTACAATTCCTCAGTTTTGGTTGTTTTCTTTAATTATTTTCCTGTAACAAATCACTGTCATCACATTTGTAAAAATATTGGTCAGTCACAACTGAATGAGAATATATTTGCCTTATGAGCTTACCTGCACATATTAAAATAAACATCTCTGCATCCATATGAGGGAGGTATGACACCCCTACCCCTCGCACTTACCTATAAAAAACTATGGCACACAAACATGGGGGAAGGAGAGTTCCCCATTAAAGTGTCCAGCAGTCACACACAAATGCTATCTACTGTCCCCTAATGCTAACCTTTGATCTTCACTACACAGTGAGTTTAATCAGTTGTGTTCCAGTAGTTAGAACTTGGTCAACTAATCCTACATTATCTAAAGGGAAATGTTTTCATATAACTGCATGTAACTCATTCCCCTCCCTAGCCTGACCTCTGCCTCATGTGTAGCCCTTCTTTTATGTTTTCATATAACTGCATGTGGCTCATTCCCCTCCCTAGCCTGACCTCTGCCTCAGATGTGGCCCTTCTTTTATGTTTTCATATAACTGCATGTGGCTCATTCCCTTCCCTAGCCTGACCTCTGCTTCAGGTGTGGCCCTTCTTTTAAGTTTTCATATAACTACATGTGGCTCATTTCCTTCCCTAGCCTGACCTCTGCTTCAGGTGTGGCCCTTTTTTAAGTTTTCATATAACTGCATATGGCTCATTCCCCTCCCTAGCCTGACCTCTGCCTCAGGTGTGGCCCTTCTTTTATGTTTTCATATAACTGAATGTGGCTCATTCCCCTCCCTAGCCTGACCTCTGCCTCAGGTATGACCCTTCTTTTTATTTTCAGTACTTTTTTATCACTTCTAACTGCCTTAGTGAGGATCCACTTGTCAAGTTTCTCTATAACTCAGCCTTAAAAACAGATGTGTTCACCTGCCAGTTCCTTATTGCTGTAAACATGTTACCTGTTGACCTGAAGATTGCTTTCCACTAGAAAAGCAATGAGATGCTACCTCAAGATTTTCTGTATGTAAATCCCCAATTTTCCTACTACACATTTTCTGCTGCTCTCTACCATACAACATTTTCAGGCCTCTCAGATCTTTCACATTAAATTTTATTTATTTATTGACATTTGTTTAATGGGATGTCCTGCTTGGTAATGGTACACATTTTCATTGTAAGCACAAGGAGAAACTCTCCAGTATACATAATATTAAGAAATGTGCAATTAATTTAATAAAGCTGCTATAGGAAATGAAACATTTACTGGCAAAGATATATAAAAAGAGTAAAGTAGTAGTTGTAGGAAAAAAATAAAATAATTAACTGGCAAAGACATTATAATATTAGAGTAGCAGGACATACTGGGTATATCGAATAAGATGGCTAAAGCTGTGGAAAAAGGAAGGGGCAGAACAATACAGGTTATTTTAGACTTGGAGAAGGTAGAAGATTATTGGTAGGTGGACAAGAAGTAATATAACATATAATAGATAAAACTGATAGAAGAAGACAGACAAGTGAGTAATAAACAAATAATGTTAGTTAGTTTTAGTTAGTTATCATTTGTTAACCAGGAAAGTCCGACTTGGAATGAAACCAATTTTCAGCGGAGGCCCGGGTAGAAAGGCAATAATAGATTAAATATTTAAACTCAGAAATGGCTGGTATGAGTGGAGACTGGTTACGTGTACACACACACACACACACACACACACACACAGATATATATATATATATATATATATATATATATATATATATATATATATATATATATATATATATATATATATACACACACACACACAAATATTACATACATATATATACAAAAATCAAACCATGTACCTTGTGTTTATGAAGTGAAGACCATAACCACTGAGCCAAACCCACTCCCCCCTAGTTTTGAGCTGCAGTTAAGAAAATTATACATTTTCTTATTCTGCTATCTGCTGATCTCATTAAAACACAAAACATGCTATCTCAGTACTGTGTAATCTAAAACCATGCACTCTCCATAGACATTCATTTACACTGCCACACAATATACATATGCAAGACATTTTGCAAAACATCAGAAAAATAACCACAGACAGAATGATCCACTCCTCAAAACTAGTGTAGTAATGCTGACCAAATGCATGTCTGCCCTGCCAAATGTACATTTACCAATGTTTAATATGTTAACTCGATAGGGAGATTCGCCTGAAGACCTACTCTGAGGTCATACAACAGTGAAAAATTTAAAAAAACTCTACTACTTCTGCAAGTGCTTTCTGTGGTATTTATTCATATAACTAGCAAAAAGCGAATTAGTTCTCAATTGTCTGACAGGTTCCTGTTTTGTTATTAGTTTTGTCATTAATATGAAATATTTGTAGATTTCCAAACTGATTCTATTTGTAGCAATAAAAATGCATGGTAGAGTTGACTTGTGTTACATATTTGGCTTTCCCACCAGTTTCTGAAAAACATTCGTATTTAGATCCATATGCATTAGGTGTGCTGGTTATACACAGTATATTATCATCTCTGCTTTGCACATTTGCAGGAACAAGGTGGTCTAATTTACAAGACAAAAACTGTACAGAGATACATACAGATCATGTGTAGTAAGGCTGTATAAATATTGGCATGTGTATATGAATTGCTTTGACATCACTGTCCCACTGTGTAAGGGAAAAAGAATAACCTAAACAGGAAACATCTCCAGTGCTCACAGGATGGTTCTTCTCTGCAACTCTCAAAGCTCTTCATTGCCTCATTGTAAAGAGTGAAGTAGAGCACTAGAATATGGACGATTACTGATCATATGTAGGAACCCAGCATTATTTGTAAGAAAAAAAAAATACAATTTAGGGTACATGGTTAAAAGTTTTAAAGTAACATAGCTTATTAATTACCATTACAGGGATACTAAACCTATGTTTCTACCTTTAAAAGCCCAGAATATATGCACCGCTATTTTATTTATTTATTTTACATTTGTTTACCGGGAAAGTCCAACTGGACATGTATCCTTTTTCACTGGATGCCCGGGGAGCTAAGCTCCAAGTCATAAAGTCACAAAGTAAAAGTACCACATGTTAACAAATGTAAAGTATTTCATAATAACAAAGGCAATAAAACAGTGTTAGACATTGTTACCATAGATATAGCATCAAGTAGAAGTTATAGTCATAATAACAAAGAGAATAAAACAGTGTTAGACATTGCAACTATAGATATAACGCCTAGTAGAACTTATAGTTATATACAAAGTATTATCAATATGCAGGGATATCTAAATTGGCAGTTGATATATAAACATAATTGTCAGTAAGGTGCAAAGAGCATTCATCTTTTAGCTTCAAGAACTGTTCAGAAATCAGTTAAGCGAGGGTTAGAAGGTGTGATAGTAAACAAGAGTGGTATGTGGAAGTGGGCTATCCTATGGGGGCTACAGGGACAGAGCCAGGAGTTTGCAAGGTGTGTTTTTAGGAGCATTTTGAATTGTTTAGATGATAGAATTGTCACTATTGAGTTTGGTAGGGCATTCCAGAGCTTCGATGTGTAGTTGGAGAAAATAGATTCTCCTGCTCAGTTGTTTGCTTTAGTAACTTGTATTAGAAGGTTATTGCTAGAGCGGAGGGATCTTGAAGCTGAGTAAGGCTGAATGAGGTCTTTGATGGCTGGTGTTTTATTTGGGTGGTGGAGAATTTTATGGGCTAATGTTAGCTGATTAAAATGTAGGAGTTGAGGGAGTTTGAGCCAACTGAGCTGTTTGAGGGATAAGCAGTGATGTGACTTGTAAGATGCATTGGTGGCAGATTTAGAGATTTTATTGTAACAGACTTCCAGTTTGGCAAGGTCAGTTTTACAGAGGTTGGTAGAACTGGGGATGCATAAAGGAATGTTGATAGCAGGTGGGTTCTGGCAATAGTTGCTTTTGTAGTGCTTGTTAGAAATTGCTTGTTTCTATATAGGACGCCAAGTTTATTTATTTATTTATTTCACATTTGTTAACCAGGTTAGTCCAACTGGGTAAGAAATTACCCATTTTCAGTGGAGGCCCAAGGGGAAAAGCCCCAAACAAAACATACAAATACATACAAATTTTTTATGTACTTTTTGATGGTTTGTTATATATGGAGATCAAATTTTAGGTTGTTGTCGATTATGACCCCTAGGAGTTAGGTAGGGTTAGTTGGGGTGATAAAAGTTTTGTTTTTGGAGTAAATGTGGAAGATTGGTGAGTGGGTAGTCCTAGTGGGAAAGAAGAGGAGGAGATTTGTTTTATTGGGGTTTAGCATAAGCTGGGAGTTGGTTAGCCAGGCTTCTACAGACAGGAAGGAGTCTTGGGTTATGGTTTGAATTATGGTGGCATGTGGGGGTGGCAGAGTGAAGCTGGTTGGTAAAGAGGGAGAATAGAAGGAGTCCAAGGATGGAGCCTTGGGGAACTGCTAAGGTGATTGAGAGGAGGAGGAGGGAGAGGGATTGTTGCCATTGGACTGCTTGTTGCCAGTCGGATAAGTAGCTTTGGAACCATGTAATAGCAGTATGGCTGAAATTAAGGGAGAAAAGGATGCTAATGAGCTTCTTGTGGTTGACCATGTCAAAGGCTTCTGACAGGTCAAGCAATAAGCCTGATACAAATTGGGCATTGTTTCTGTATGGAAAATAGGGCTGTTGTGGTGCTATGAGCAGGATGGAAACCATGCTGGATGCGGGATAAAAGATTATGTAAGAGGAGGTAGTCCATGAGTTGAGTGTGTACTACTCTTTCAAGGACTTTGGACAGGAGTGAAAGAATGGCAATGGGGTGGTAGCTTGTAAGTTCACAAGAGGTTCCTCCTTTGTGAAGGGCTAGAATGTGAGATATTTTCCAGATAGTGGGAATGTATGCTTCAGTTATTGATCTATTTATGAGTATGGCTTCTGGATAGGAGATAGCTTCTGCTGCTATTTGCAGAAATTCTGGGGGGAGGTTATCAGCTGCTAGAGTGGTAGGTTATAGTTTTTTCAGTAGTTTTGTGATGTAACTGGTACAAACCAGATGTATTTTAAATTGACTGGTGGGGTTTTGTGGGGGTACGTTGCAATCATGTTTGGGGGGGGTGGGATTGGTCTTTGTGTGGTTATTGGCTAGAGTTTGGATGGATTCAGTAAAGAAAGTGCTGAACTGGCTAGCTACATTTTCATGGATATTAGTTGTTTTTGGAGTGGGAGTAGTAACTTTACCTGGATGCAATACGTTATTTACTGCAGCCCAGAACTTTTGAGGGTTCTTATGATACTTGGTTTGGATATTTTGGTAGAAGTTGGATTTGTCTGTTTTAATTAGTTTTTTGGTTTTATTTTGAAGTTTAAGGAAATGTTGTTTAGTAGTACTGGTTTTGTTCTTGTAGAACTGTGACCAGGCTTTGTCTCTGGCTTTGAGTAAGAATCTGGTTTCTTTGGTTAACCAGGGTGCATAACTGGCTTTGACTCTAATGTTTGTAGGTGGAGCATGAATGCTGAGGATATCAAGAAAGGTGTTGTTAAAAGAGAAATTTTGCAGGGCAGAGATAAAGTTGCTAGGATTAAAATTATTTTTGTTCCTGATAGTTCAAAAGGAATTTTGTTGTGTTGGATGATTGTGTACTCTAAGAAGAAAGGTCGGGGAGTGGTCGCTCAGGTTGTCAGGTAGCCAACCTGAGTGGGGAGACTTAACTGAAATCCAGTCTAGTATGGAGTTGTGTTTACAGGTTTTCTCGGTCTAAGTGGGAGTTGTTATTGTTTGGGTAAATCCATACAGATTAATGTGGGTTGTTGGGGTTGTAGAGGAGCAAATTAGCCAATCAGTATTAAAGTCACCCAAGATGATGGTCTCTTGGGGGAGGGATGAGGAACATCACTGTAGTAGATTTTCAATCGTGGCAATGTTGTTGACTGGTGGTATGTATCCCCTATAATGTTATGGTGCTTGTTGGAGTTTATAGTTAATTTAGTTAGACTTAATTCAGCATTTGCCATGTCAGGGATAGAGGGGTCAAGGAGGTGCAGAGAGAAGTGGTCTTTGTATACGATAGCTACACCTCCCCCTTTTTTGTTTATTCTGCCTTTTCGTAGGATATTGTAGCCTGGTGATATGATTTCATTACCGTCAATAGTTGTTTTTAGCCAGGTTTCTGTTATTGTGACTATATCAGGGGAATAGTGGGATAATAGTGCATGTAGATTATGAGCTTTTTTTGGCTATGCTCCTTACATTTAAATTGAGCAAGAGGAGTAATGATTTGGTTCTTTGGTGGATTTGGGCAAGGTTCAGTTGTGATGGGTTAGGTGAGGTAAATTGGGTGGAGGTGGGTCCAGGATTGTGACGAATGTTGCCTGCAAGGCTTAATTGTTTGGTGATGTGATGGTAGAGCTTGGTGAGCTTGTTTAAGAGTCTAGTGAATCTTAGCATGGTTGGATATTTAGTTAGTTGTGGGAGGTATTTGAGGACATGCTTGTCTTTGGTAGTGGTGTGGAAGGGGGTGGGAGTTATAAGGTACTGTTGAGATTTTTTGTGGCATTTGATAAGTGGAGGTATGCCAGGGTGGAGAACTGGTTAGATAAAGGGGAGTTTCATATGAGGGTAGAGTATATAACAGGAGTAGCAAGGAGCTGGAGGTAAGAAGGAGTAGAGTAAGTCTTAAACTTATCATGGTAAAGAGGGTCTCTAGGTGTAATATTGTGAATGTAGGATCAGGAATAGTGCTATGAGTGAAGCTGCTTCTTTAAGGAGATGGAAGTTATCTGATTTAATTAGGAAGTATGGATGAATGTGTTGGGATTGGTTGGTAGAAAATAGGTGTAGTTACAGGTAAGTATAAGTTTAGGTATAGTGGAATTGGTTGGTAGAAAATAGGTGTAGTTACAGGTAAGTATAAGTTTAGGTATAGTGAGGGTAGGTAGAGGAGCGGAGTCATCCCGAACATAGCGAAGGGTGAATAGAGCAGGGTTGAAACCACGAGGCAGGCAGCTTAGTCCAATAAAAACTATCAGCCAGGTAGTAAAGGGAAAGGTAAGTCAATTATGTTTAGAAAGCCTGTCCGATCATTCTAATAACAAGTATAATCTGTAACTGGACTGAGTATGATGTAAAGCCAACAATATAGCAGTCTGGGGAGTTATTAGCAGTAATCTAGGTTGTAGGGGCTAGGTTCTGGATAAGATAGGCTTGTGACTAGTGTCTGGCAAGTGTGCATGCCAGAGTGAGCCTGTTCTATGAAAAAGCAAGAGCAGCTTTATTAGGTATAGACAACATACACTATTGCAGTGATATTTCTGGTACGGTGGCTGTAATAGTCCTTTCTTTGCTGGTAGATGCATTGTCTGCAGTTCTTTTATGTTGTGGGCCTCATGGATGTTATGAGTGATCACAGTGTTGGGAACTGGAAGGGAAAAGAGAGCAAAATTAGTAGGTAATATGGATATGGCAGAACAGGTTAAGGGATGGGGTGTAGGAGAGGAAGTAAGGAGTATTTAGGTAAAGGGGTAGAGATGTGGAGAAGTAAGGGTTGCACTATGTAGTGGTCTAGTAATTCTAAATACAGTGGTTCTAACAATTTCATGCAAAATCTGTAATGAAACACTGCAGTTGTTACATCCTGATGCAAGTACAAACAGTTCAGTAGTACATCAAATATAATGCAGCACAGGATAAACAGTTGACAAGTTCAGTAGTACTTGAAATATAGTGCTTTTCAAGTTAAACAATAGACAAGCTGCCTCCGAGGAGTTGACTTTTAGGATAACCTTTGCTTTGTCCTATATATACAAAACCCGGCTCCCTTATTATATAACTGATAAAGCTGTAGATGTGCTTGTTATTACATCCTGTGTCTTGAGCTGCCTCTCCCATAATCCTACTGAAGATTTAGTTATCCACTGATTACTGTACCAGCTCCTCATATATCTACCTATACTGTTGTTTACTGATCATCCAAGCTCACATTTCCCGTACTTAAAACAATAATTACATTCTGTTTGACACTGTAATTCTCCAGGTACCATATAAGACATAGCAAAATCAGAACCACAACATTTTCTCCAACCTCCTATAAAATGTTTATCTACTTTTGTTTGATGCTGGAAGGAAGCAATAAACCTACCTATTTTTTCTCAGTAAAATTATAATTCTACCGTTCTTCTATCCCAACCTTACCATTTACACTTTCCCTGTTATATAAGTATGTATTCAGTTTCTTTACCAGGTACCATCTTACTGAACAAAGGCTCCATTCGTTTACAAAAAGTAACAGTGCAAAACAGCAATAAAATAAACTCAATAAAGCAAAATAACATAATATGAAAGATTAATAACAATAAAATGTAGTACACAATAGACATTTAGCAAAGGTATACAATTGAAAATAATAAATGCCTTGGATACAGTTATAATGTTAGTGAGAAATTTATAGAATTAGGCAAAAGGTCTTGAAGTGATAGAAAAATAAGGAGAAGTTGACACAGAGATACAAAAGTATAAGCACAGGATAGTAAGTTTTATGAGGTGAGAAAGATTACTAGGAAAGAAAAAAGAAAGATTGTGTGTGTAACTGCATATAACCATAGCTAGGTTATTTGTCTGTTGCCCTGTGTCATTCCTCAGACTGTTGAAAAACATTCCTTCCAGAGTTGACAGGGAAAAGAAAAGGCTCCCTATTCAAATGCTGGGACTTGAAATGCCAAGTGCTGAAAATAAAAAAAAGACCATAAACCTGAAGAAGGGTAAAAATCGTGCTTCTATTTGAAACTTTTTTTTTCCAGTGGGCAAGCCCTGTTTAAATTATATAGAATATTTTTGTCAAAAGCATCATTTTAATCAAGTTTCACTTAGCTTCAACTGTAAATAAAATATTATTGCAAATTCAAATTTTGTCTCTCAGATTTTTGAGAAAATGCAGTTAACTTTAGTAATGTATTTTACATTTTTATATAAAATAATTCCCAAGTATTTCAATGTTTTGAAATTACAGTTATATTATTATGAGAATCGGCTTTGAAAGGCATCTAATATTTTTTATGTTATTTGTTACAGTATTTAAGAACAAACCATCAAATGTTCCTATAGGTCTTCCTTTTCTTCTTTATACATGTTTTCCAGTATTTTAAATGGCATTACTATGTCTGTATCATTTATACTTCTATGACTTCCTGAAATATAAATATATATTTATTTGATTCAACATTGATACAATTTTAAACCTAGTCACTAATCTTTGAAGGGAGCTGCTGTTGTTTTATAATTTTATATTAATTGATATTTGTTGCTTAAGGACTTAACTAAAACAAGAAAAAAAATGGTTTCACACTTTGAACTTTTAACTCTGCTACATTTAAATCTTTTTTGCATTTTATCAAACTTCTGTCCAGTTTATTTTATTATTATGGTAGCAAAGAATAATCCAACAATATGATTTAAGAGATCCCAAAGTAAAGTTCTGTTTATAATTTAAGATATAGCTCTCATTTCCTTACTTAATCAATCCTTAAATTATTTGTATTTTGTTATCTGTGAGGGAATTCTATTGATTATTGTCAATCTGATAAAATTATTACTTAGTCTAAACATGAAAGCATTACCCAGACAATGAACACGTGATATCTTTAACAGAATCTGTCTTTGTACTTAAAGAATTTGAAATGTTAAGACGAGAAATGACAGCCAGTTAAAGTTCCCCTTTCCAGAATCAGCACACCTTTTAGAGTTTAAGAATATATGTTGATTTATTAAAATGTACTGTCATAGAAACAAAAGCAATTGATACCAGCATTCCAAAAATAAACATAGCATAAAATCCATGATATAAAAAAAAAAATCACAAAAGGAATACATTCACCAAAACCTTTACTACTAAACTCAGGCAAGCTTTGTCAGACTAGTGGTAATGCTACATAAAGGGGTTTTCCTAAGGTAAAGTGTAGGGATGTGGTTAGGCTAAGAGCAGACATTAGTAAGGATATGAAGACAGATTTCATCCCACTGCACAATCTTACTAATCTATACTAACACTAGTGTTATTGCCTATCCATAACCTGCTCTCGATGAACTTCCTAAATAGTGTACTCTGTTGATGAAATGACAGTTCAGGACAGTACTTGGTACCCATATTTTATATATATATATATATATATATATATATATATATATATATATACATTATTTTTTTTTATATATATAGATAGGTACGGATCACTAGGTTGTCATACCACAACACAATTTCAGCAGCAAGAAACTCAACCACAGAAGGTCAACACTGGAAATGCTGATACCAAACTATATAGCACGAGTAAAATCCTCACTGTGTGCAACCAATAAAAAAAAAAATAACATACTTTTTTGCAGGGAACAAAACCCCTGCACTACCCATATTGGGAGCTGCAACTTCCATACACCTGCTAATTATATATACTAACTCTGAGATTACACAATCCCCAGGGAAATGTAATATGCTCTCACCTGGAGATTGTCAATCTCACACAACTCTCAACCTTTTGCAGGCAAATTTCTTGCTGTTGATATTGTAGTGTGTCAACTTACTGAGGTGTTACCACATAAATATATCTATGTCTATATATATATATATATATATATATATATATATATATATATATATATATATATATATACAATATACATACCTCTCTCTCTCTCTATATATATATATATATATATATATATATATATATATATATATATATATATATTTATTTATTTATTTTACAAATTTAGCTCCCAGTCCAACTGACCAATACATATTAGCTAGTAAAATAAGTATGTTTTGATACTGAATAATAATTACCACTACAGATACTGGGGATAATTTAATAAACCCTACATGGAGCTATTCCCTGTGTAGGAATAGTGGTAAAGCTCAAACATGGAACATGGCCGCCGAGTGATCCAGGAAACAAGGCTCGGAGCATGCATGAGCTTCCTTACAACATGCGGACACGGAGGTGTCCGCAGAATGCAAATCACTTCATCTGCTGGTAAAAAAAACATGCAAATGAGGTGATTTTGTGATTCTGGAAATATAAAGGCACCCTTGTAGGTGTTGTGTAAGCATCCAAAATGTATGCAGTTAGAAACCATGTACCAGAGGATAAAAATTAGACAGGGGCTGAAACAGGCCAAATAAAAGTTGCTAACATGTCCAGTAGTTATGCAAATGGCCAAAACTATGGCCAGTTATTTAAAAAAGTAATGTGATATATTAAAAATGAAACTCTTTTTTCATACATATGCCACATTTAATAATTTAAATTATTATTTAATAATTTAAATTTAATTTTTTCATACATATGCACAGTGACGCACAAACATGCTATTTTGCAAAAAAAAAAAATAATAATAAAAAGTGTAAACTATGAAATTTACAGCTATGCAAAGTTATTGCATTGTAGTGGCCACCATGCAGAGTCATACAATAGCAGGTTATAGTGGTTGCTAAGGACATAGGCCCTGGTGTAGTGCAGTATCCAGGGTATACTCAATTAGGTGTATGCAAATGAGCCAAGTTTGTTGAATAGCAAAATGGGCCACCATGTCTGCCGGTACTAACTGTGTAAGGGCTAGATCCATGGTAGTGTAGGCAGAAGAGACAGATGATAAGAAAAGGGGCTGTGTCACAGTATGTGCAAATAGACTGGAGCTTAGTGGTACCTGTTTCTCTCTTGTGGGAGGAGAGGGTATATTCTGCCCTTCTGAGCTGGGAGTTTCTGGTTAAAGGCTTATTGTGCCTGCTTATTTGAACTGTTCCTTTCTGAAATTGGTATGCCTTGTTTGCTGTAGCATAGACTAAATTCAGACCTGCTGAATCTAGCTTTGTTTGTACAACTTGAGCACTGATCCAGACCATCTTTTTTTGGAGAAGGTTCCCCTGCACCCTAGTGGCAGGAGTGTGCAGTTAGAACTTGTCTGATCGCAGACTGCTGGAACGGGGCTCAGTTTTTAGCTTTTTATTGGTTAATTTGTTTAAATCAGTTTGCTCATTTGCTACTATTATATTAAAAAAAATAAATAATAAAAAAATACACTATGCATCGCTGCTTAGCTAAGGTTAAACTATTCCAGGTGCCATAAAGTCTGCTCTTCAAATTTTCACTTAGAACTAGCTAGTTTTTTAGTTTTAGCACTAAAATCTGTTTCTTTGAGCTCAGCACTTGTTCAGAACTCATTGTAAGCACTAAATAAGCTATAAATTACTACAGCACTCAACTTTCCTCACTTGTCTAGAGGAAAACAGTTTTTAGTACTTAATAAATAAGTACCTATCCAGACATGTCTAAGTGTCAGCTCCCGGTGTTTTCTCCTGTCTACCTGATGAATCTGGGCATCTTGTGGCAATGCAGCAATTGCCTCATGTACATAGACAACCCTCTCCTCCTACCACCCAACACTACAACCTGTGAGAGATGCACCTATATAGCCAAACTGGAAGCAAAGCTCTCTTCACCCAAAACTGGACTAGACAGTCAAGAGGAGAAGGTAAACACTTGCACCACACCACACTCATCACATAGTCCCTCAAAACTTACAACACCAAGACACACACATAGAAACATGAAACACACACCTACATTCACGGAGGCTCTCAACAAAAATCTGCTCAAGCAACAGAGACCTCCAAAGCAGAAACGCAAGCAACCTCCACCCCCCAACACAACCTAAATGATTCATAGCCCACAAACTCAGTGTGCCACTCAACCACATCCCATAAGGCATAACAACATACCCAACACTCTTGTCATAGGTGACTCTATAGTCAGGCACACTGATGTTCCACTCACCAGGCTAAGCAAGGAGAAAGTTACTGTCAGCTGCCTGTCAGGTGCCAGGATCCGCCACATAACGCATGCACTCAGGTCACTCCACAATAAGTACAAATATGACTCTGTCATTGTCCATGTTGGTGTGAATGACCTGAGATGTACCTCCCTGGACTACATTAAAAAGAGACATGGAAGAGCTTTCCGATCTTGTAGCTCAGGCAGGTATGACCCTAGCCCTGAGTAGCATCCTGCCATCACCCAGAATGATATCACAGTACAAGGACAAAATGATTGACTTCAACAATTGGCTAAGCTTCTGATGTCATTCTAAGGGGCTCCAGTATCTCTCTGCATGGGATGACATGATCGACAGATCACAATGCTTTGCCAGAGATGGCCTGCACCTGTCGCCCTTGGGATTCTGGATACTGGCTAAGGCTCTTGTCACCCCTATAGTGCCTTTTTTAGGCAAGTTTCAAATGACAAATTCACCACCTTAACAGGTACAAGCAAGCAAAATCTGAGGGTAATGCTACTCAATGCTAGAAGTCTAAACCTCAAAATGCATTCACTCGAGGCACTCCTTAAAATGGATAACATTGACATCTGTGCAGTGACAGAGACCTGGTTCAAAGCTCCAGAGAACACCCCTGCATTATCAGGTTATAATTCATAACACACCTTTTGACCACCTAACCTATTCATTAAGGATATCCACACCTCCAGGCTAGTTGTTCAGCATAATGCATCCGAGATTATCCAAGTGCAACTAACTCTGGGCAAGACCGCAATCCAAATTGTAACTTGCTACAGATCCCCCACCATGCCCCAGGATTCCCACTCCTCATTTCTTGATACACTGGAAAATATTAGGATACAACCCAACACCCTAATAATAGGCACTTTCAACTACCCCACCATTAACTGGGAAAACTACTCATGTACCAACTCTTTTGCTCATCATTTTCTGGAATTTATAAATTCCAATGCTTTGGATCAATTTATCCACACCCCCACCAGGGGCAGCAATATCCTAGACCTGGTCATTACCAACATGGGCGACCGGTGTTCCACACCAGAGGTCAATTCTCTGTTGGTCATATCCGTCCACAAGCTAATCATCCTAGACATCCCACCCCCACCCCCCATTAGGGGAACCACCGTAAATAAAAAATTTGTCCAGAGCCAACTTCACGCTTCTTAAGACACAAGTGGGAAACTTCACGACACCCATGCAGACGGACAATAGAGGTATGACTGCTGAATCCTACACAAATGCACTTTATAAGCACTTACACAAGTGCATGAATCATGCTATCCCTTACACAACCAAGATGCTATCCTCCAAAAAAAGGAAGCCAGTCTGGTGGTCCCCCGCCATAAACAAACTATACAACTGAAGAAAGAAAATTGTTGCAGAAAAGAGTAAAATCCCATGATTGGAGGAACTCCCTGGTTAGACTCAGTAAGAAGTTGAGATCCCTCATAAAATCGTCCATAGCTAGTTATGAAAACAAAATTGCCAATGATTCTAAAGACAACCACAAAGCATTCTATAGCTATGTCAAGAATCTCAATGGAAACACTCAGATCTGCTCTGAGTTACAGCACAATGGCATGAAATATGCAGAACCAGCTGATATTGTCAACATCCTGGCAGATAGGTTCAGTGCTAACTTTACCCCCCCTCTCACCCCCTAAAGGGCCCATCTCTATAAGGAAGAATGCAAAGTTCCTGTAATCACAGCTGCACAGATAAAAACCACACTCTGCAAAGCCAAGAACACAGCATCTATGGGACCTAACAACATCCCAGGCTGCATTCTACATGAATTGCAGAATGAACTGGCACTCCACCTAAGCACCATGTTCAGTCATAGCATCACCAAAGGCTTTGTGCTGAGTGAATGGCGCACAGCAACGGTTATCCCACTCCACAAAGGGGGAGCCACCATGGACCCCGGGAACTACCAACCCATTAGCCTAACAAAAGTGGTCTGCAAGGCCATGGAACGTATCAGCATGGATCTTATACATAAAGACATTGGTAATCTCCAAACTCTGGACCCCTCCCAGTTTGGTTTTGTAAAAGGCAGATCATGTCTCCTAAACCTGATAGACTTCTTTGAATCAGTCACCAAAGCTGTAGACAAGGGTAAGGTGGTTCACACAGCCTATCTAAATCTCACCAAGGCTATTGACATCATCCCCACTCTGGAATTATAGATAAACTCACTAAACTAGGTATAAATCCCTATGTCACAAGATGGGTTGCCAACTGGCTCACTGACAGAACCCACACTGTGAAAGTAGCAGACTTCAAATCTGACTTCAGACCAATGACAAGTGGAGTACCACAGGGTTCAGTCAGAACTGAAGGGGTCCTCTCCTGTTTGGTATCTACTTTTCTGAAGTACAGGCTAAGACAGAAGGTCTTTGGCTGATGAAGTTCACAGATGACTGCAAACTAGGAGCCATAATCGAAACTCCTAAAGATGTGGACATCCTACAAAAGGGCGTCATGGAGACAGATGCCTGGTGTCAGAGCCATGGCCTCAAGCTCAATGCCAAAAAGTGCATTGTCATCCCCTTTGGTAAAAACACTGTACCCATGAGCTACCACATAGGTTATAGTCTACCTAACACCAAAAGTGTGATAAGAGACCTTGGGACACGTGGACAGTAGTCTCTCCTTTGATAATCACATTGCCACAGTAGTCAGGAAATCCGTCTACATGGCACACCTCATCACAGAAGGTTTCTCATCCAGGAAAAAAAGAGGTCATTGTTCCCCTCTACTTGTTACTCATTAGACCCATTATAGAGTACAATGCCCCTTTTGGTATGTACCTCACAAGACATCTACAACAACCGGAAAGGCCACAGAAATACCTCACAAAGAGGATAACCAGCCTCAAATAGATGTCCTATGCAGAACATCTCAAAAAACTCCAGCTTTACTCCATCGCATATCGCCTACTCAGAGGCGATCTCTGCCTAACATACAAAGCTATGTCAAACCCAGAGCTGTTGGACATGCTCCATGTAAAGAAATCCCAATCCCTCTGAGCTACATCCTCTAGGGACCTAAACCTTGTCACTACAATAAACAGAAAATGTGGAGGGAGGGATAGATTACTGTCCCAGAGACTTCCCATACTCTGGAACAAACTACCTATCTATATCAAACAAAGCTCCTCATTAGCACTCTTCAAGAAAAATCTTAATGATTGGATGGGAAGTAGGAAATTCACCCCGGGGATCACCTCTGTGGCTCTGCTTGAAAGGGGCACAGGAAAATAATTTTCTTGGGTGGTGAAAGCCAGGGTACCTTTTTGGCTAGGCTTATATAGGCCTTAGGGCCAATAGCCTAGTACCTACCTATGAACCTATGAACCTAAGCTAAGCACAGCATGGGGTGTGTCTGCGGTTGCTAAGCTGTGCTTAGCTGGTTAAAGAAAACCTAAATGTGACCATGTACAGGGGAGGGCCCTTTCTGCTCAGCAATGTTTACACTAGCTCTGCAGGTTTGCTCTGAGTGCCGCACGGCTTAGCAGTGGAAAAAATGAAAAAAAGGGGTGAAATAACCTGGGAAAGTCAAGCAAGCATAAATGAGTAATAAGCCCTTTTCCACTGACATGGACCCATTCATATCCCTCAATAATATACCTGGCAGGTGGAATGTATCATAGTTAGCCAATCACACAGCCTGCATCTGCAGCACACCAGTATAAAGTATGCATACACCCATCAATCTGATTTTTCACACATACTCTGGACCATTGGAGTAAACACTTGGGAATTTTAACAGACAAAATGATAGGGGCTGCTGCTGCTCTGCTACATCTGTATACACTACAGTCTGATGTCAGTGATGATGATGATGATGATGTGGACAATAGGCCCAGACTGAGGAGAAGAAGAATGTTCAGGCCCAGGGTAACCTTTCAGGGGCTACATGAGCTGGAGATAGTAGAGCGCAACAGGGTGGACAGGGGCATACTACAGCAACTCACTGAGCTCTGCCAGCCTCACCTCAGACCCAGAGCCAACAGAGGGGAACCCATCCCATTGGAAACAAAGGTATGTGTAGCCTTAAGAATACTAGCTACAGGTACTTTCTAAAAACCTACTGGGGACATCAAGGGGATCTCATAGGCATCCACATCCAGGGTACTCCACCAGTTCCTGGATGTCATGCTAACACATGCCAGTGAGCACATTTATTTCCCAACACCCCTGAAGAGAGGACCAGTAATATGCCTCTCTTTGATAGACTGCACCCTAGGGACCCAGGGACTGACACCTCACTCCGACTCACATACGCACAGTAAAATGGATGCCAGCCACATCACACTACCTATACCTTACCATGTATAGGCTGTGTATTACTTGCATCCAACAGAATCAGCCTTGAAGCACTGTCCTCTCAACTGCTGCTAGCACAAGGTACATCACTCTTCTTAACAATAAATGAATGGGTAGTAGACTGTGGTAGCATATGTATGGTATTGCTGCATGTATGCATGGGAAAGGAGTGGGTTACCAGGATAGCAGCAGACAACAGACAGCTGTGTGGGACAATACTGGCTGCCTCACAATATGCAGTAGGCTTCAAGCCAGCAAAATCCACTGCATTATGTAAGGGACTTACAAACAGCGGGGTCATAGGACAAATGCATGGATGTCAATGTTGGAGTCTCATACCTACCTGTAAACCTCTTACAGCAAGAAATCTGTACAAAGCCATAAAGAAATGTGGGGCAAAGGCCCAAAAACAGGGACAAGTCTTAAATATTGCTCTTACAAACATAGAAAGTTGATAGAATAGCAGGTGTTGCAGTAGCATGAATTCTTTGAATGGCAAGAAGTCTGAAACTCAAATGTCTGTCATTACTTTCTAACTTCAGTCTTTAATGATTTGACATTATTTTTCCACACAACCACAATTTTATGAGAAATGGGCCCAAAATATGAGGCAAACGTCTGGACAGTCTGTGAAAATGTGTACAGTTGAGAGGTATGCCCCTCCACCCACTCACATGTGTTCACATAGAACTGCAGTAACATTTATGTTTGTAAGGTAACAGCAGCAGACCACACATCCCAGGGCTGTCACAATCAACTTGATAACTTGTTCCAGTTCTACAATATGCAGGGGTGAATGTGCTATGTATGTTTGTGGTTAATAGTGTCAGGAAGTAGACAGCATTTACTGGTGGCTGT
The DNA here is from genome assembly GCF_019279795.1 of Protopterus annectens. NCBI lineage: Eukaryota > Metazoa > Chordata > Ceratodontiformes > Protopteridae > Protopterus > Protopterus annectens. The sequence continues at coordinate 949,122,048 of NC_056748.1, read as the reverse complement.
TGCAGCTTAGTGGTCTAAGTAGAGTACTGTGGTTGACAGAGTCCATGGTTTGCGACTGGCCGCTCCAACTACTTTGCATGACAGCTATACCTACAGTAGGAGTTGTACACACTGTCCAGAAGTCAATATTTGTTACTGGAGGAAAGCTGGACAATGAAGAGACAGGGGGCCACACATATGGATAGTACACATCTCTGAGTAACCTACACAGTGCCTAGCAGAACAGCAGGTTGTGACATGTCAGTCTAGTGCCAAGGTATAAAGGCTGCCACATTACTGTGTCAGTACTGACAACAAGTCAGTGGACCACCATCCATACCCCTGGAATGACAGGGTGTCACAGAATGTCCACATGTATGCCTCATCTATCTGTTCTGCTTGTCATAACATTACATTTGCCTGGCAAACTATTTGCAAACCAATAAAAGTTGCTGTGAAAACATCAATGACAGATAGTTGAGATGCAGATGTCATACGCATAAGAAAATGCAAGCTTATACAAAACCGTTCTACCAACTGTCTACATTTAGAAGAGCAATATTAAGACCATGTCCCCATGTCTGGGCCTGTGCCTGACTGTTATATATGGGCCTATCCAGATGTCTGTCTGTAAGAGTTTGGGAGCTATGACCAACATGTAGCTTTATAGTAACAGTGCAACACAAACCATCTGAGGACCACAGCAGATGTATGGAGCACAATGATGGACAACTTGCTAAACAGGTGCAGTCAGAAGTGTAAAGTCTGTAACCCTGTGTGTGATGTTATGACTTCTACCCCACTCACACCTTAACTACAAATACATAACAGCAACTGTGGGCAAAGGCTATGACTGGACTACAGAAGGTCAAATAGACACATATAAGGGAAAGGTAACCACTGGCCAGACAAACGTAGAATGTGCACACTAGAACAATTTGTGCTGTAACATAGTTCCCTCTAGTGTTTGGGCTCAGTAAACAAATGTCTGTAAGTGCTCCCTCACATTACTCTGTACTGATCTGCCACTGACATACAAGGAAATCACAGTGCTATGTAGAATATGCCACACATATTATGGAAAATTCTGCTCAGTGAAATGCATTCTGTACCGACTCCAGAATATGACTCAGTTAATAAGGATAGCACACAGCCATGAGATCCCTCAGCCATTATATCACTGAGGTGCTGGACTGTTTACACTGGTTCATCAGCCAATTAGGTGTAGCACACAAAATCCTGGATCGGAGTACAGGTAGCTCTGGACTGGACTCCCTCTGTTACCATTGAAGGTCATACTGGGCAGGGCATGCTCCTACACTTAGAGAATTACAGCCCATGTCTAAACCCACATTTATTTATTTATTTAACATTTGTTAACCGGGGAAGTCTAACTTGGAACGAAGCCAAATTTCAGCGGAGGCCTGGGGAGAAACGCTCCAGCTGCATGTCTTTGTGATGTGGGAGGAAACTGGAGCACCTGGAGGAAACCCACATGAATGCAGGGAGGACATGCAGACTCCACACAGAAGGTACCCCAGCTGAGAATCAAACAGGAGAACCTCTTGTTGTGAGGCAACAATGCTACCACTGCACCACTGCACCATCAGCACATTTGACTATAGAACTGTGTTGTCCATATATGCCTTTGCATACACAGAGCTATGTCCACCTTAACTGTCTCTCACCACTCCAATCAGACAGGATTACCCTCTTCTATCTGCATGTGGCACATATAAGATATATCTGCATCTGATGAGTGTGATATACATACATATATATAGGAAACATATACAAATATAACAATTGTAGAAAGGCAGACACAGGGGCAGAGAGAGAGAGAGAGACAGAGACAGACAGACAGAGAGACAGATAGAGAGAGGGAGGGAGGGAGGGATAAGAGAGATACCCTGAAAGGCATACAGTGAAGTACTGCTGCAACCATTTGCACACCAATTGTAACCAGTGTCACGTGCAAGTACGAAAGTGAGCTCCATTGTGTAATAGTAATGAGGTATGGGTTGTAATGTCACATCACTTGCCTTATGTGCGTGTGTGTGTTTCTGTATCTATTACATTTACAGCAGAAGACACATGCCCAACAGTCCTATGTCAGTGTAACTGTCACCCATTTTATGGCTCTAATATTAATGTCATCCGCAACAGTGGCCTACCTGTCAGCAGCTACTGATGTCATCCACCCCAACAGCAGTGTCAGACACTCTTCACAGGAATTAGCCACATGGTGCATGTGATAAGTACATAGCACTATTGTGTAGACAGTTAGATCGGTAGTGGTTCTAATTCCAACAATGGCAAGTGATATCCCCTTGTGGCTGTCTGTATTTGCTACCTATGTGTGTGCAATGACAGTACATTTTAAGGCCTTCCACCCTGTTAACCAACCATTGCACTACTGTACCAGGCCTGTACATGTCATCCACCTTAGAAGCAATGTTGGATACCTTTCAGCCATATAAGCTTTGTGGAGCATGAGATAAATAGGTAGCACTGTAGTACATACAACTAGATAGATAAGAGTTCTAATCTCAGCACTGGCAACTGTCTGTGTCTGTAGATTAAACCATTTTGAGGCCTGTTCCACCCAGTAAAACCCCCATTGTCCTACTTTACAAGGCCTGCTGATGTCATTCACCTTCGAAGCACCGTTGGACACTCCACACCCATATAAGCTCCGTGGCTCATGTGATAAGTGTGAACTAATATCGTATATACAACTATATAGGTAGGAGTTCCATTTTCAGCACTGGCAACTGTGTGTGGGTTTGTAGGTTAAGCTATTTTGAGGTCTGTTCCACCCTGTAAACCACCCATTGCCTTACTTTATAGGGCCTGCTGATGTTATCCACCTTAGATACAGCATTGGACACTTTGTAAGCATGTAAGTACTGTGGCACACATAATAAATATGTCACACTATAGTACAATAAGCTAGATAGGTAGGGGTTCTAATCTCAAGACTGCCAACTGTGTGTGTGTGTGTGTGTGTGTGTGTGTGTGTGTGTGTGTGTGTGTGTGTGTGTGTGTGTGTGTGTGTGTGTGTGTGTGTGTGTGTGTGTGTGTGTGTGTGTGTGTGTGTGTGTGTGTGTGTGTGAAGCATATCCCAAGTGTGTGTGTTGGTTATACCATTTTGAGGCCTGTTCCACCCTGCTGACACTCCTCATTGCATTAATTGACAGGGTCTGTTGCTATCACCCACCTTAGATACAGCATTGGACACTTTGCAGACATGCTGTGTGGCACATGCGATAAATATGTAGCACTGTAGTACAATAAACTAGATAGGTAGGGGGTCTAATCTCAAGACTGCCAAGTGTGTGTGTGTGTGTGTGTGTGTGCGTGTGTGTGTGTGTGCGCATGTGTGCGTGTGTGTGTGTGTGTGTGTGTGTGTGTGTGTGTGTGTGTGTGCGTATGCATGACTATACCATTTTGAGGCCTGTTATGCCCTGCTGACTCCCCCATTGCATTAATTGACAGGGCCTGTTGATGTCATCAACCTTAGGTGCACTGTTTCACACAGTGCAGGCCACACCTGCCAACTGTATACAGTTCTGCAGAATGTCCATATGATTGCCTCATATATTTGGTCTGTGTGTCATAAAAGTATGGTTTCCTGGCCAATCATTGGCAGAGCATTAACAGCTGAAGCCAGACAATAATGACAAACATCTCAGTGTCAGACTTCATACTCTTCACAAAAGTAATGGTAATTCGAAACTGGTCCCTCTATCAGTTATCTACATTTGTAAGAGAAATATGTAATTCTTGTCCCTATTTTTGGGCCCATATTACCCCAGTATTGAAGGCTTTGTCCACATGTATTGTTCTAACAGGCTGAGAGGTAGGCCCCATGCATATCAGTTCCATGGCATATGCATTAAGGACATAGCACTATACTACATACAACTAGATAGGTAGGGGTTGCAATCTCCATACTGGCAAATGTGTGAGTGTGTGTCTGTGTATGCATATCCTTTGTAGCAGTGTGGCTGTCTTGCCTGTGTGTGTACAATGCCTATACCATTTTATGTGCCTGTGCCACCTTGTTAACTCCAGAATAGTAGTGGCAGACACTGCAAAACTGTATAACCTCTGTGGTTCATGGGTTATGTATATTGCGTTATCTTATGTATAACTAGCCAGGTAGGGGATCTACTGTCAACAAGGGCGGTTCATGAGTGTGTGTGTGTGTGTGTGTGTGTGTGTGTGTGTGTGTGTGTGTGTGTGTGTATACATATGTATATCCCCTTGCAGCAGTGTACCTGTGTTATGGCCACAAACATACCTCTCCACCCCTTACAGAAAGACATCTGGAAAAAGCCATACATAAAAGTGATACAAAGCCCACATATTAGGGTCAATCTTTAAATATTGCTCTGACAAAAATACACAGGAGATAGCATAACTGGTTGTGCATTTGCATGCATTTTCTAAAGGGTATGAAGTCTGACAGGGAAATATCTGTCAGTATTGTGCAATGTCAGTCTTTAATGAATTCACACAACTTTGCTAGAAAACCACAATGTTATGCCAAATGGAGCAAAAATATGTGGCAAACATCAGGACATTCTGAAGACATCTGTAGAGGTGAGTGTTATGGCCACTGCCTGTCCCACCCTGCATGTTGCAATCTGTGTTGAGCCAGGATTGAGCTGTGACAACACACAAACAGTACAGAGGTCCCCAGAGTGTAGGACAACAAACATCTTCTAAGGTTGTCTAGTAACTGCATAAAACAGTTACTTCCCATCAGAAGCACCTTACTGGTATGACAAATAGTATAACCTATAGTGATGTGACACAAAGATGCAGTCATATTGGCAAACAAAGGGAAGTCCTGTCTGGTGCACTTGCTTAGGTTATGGTATGTCCTGCTAAGTGTGACAATACTACAAGACGTGTCCCACATTCCATATCTGATAAGGTGGCAACCTTACCCTATGTTGCCTACATGTGTACAATATGTAAACATGTGTATGCCCTGCGAGTAGCTTCTCCCCACAATGACCCATATGTATGAAGGCATGAATGCAAACTGCCTCCTCCTACATATGTAGGTACCACCTAAAGCTGTGGCAACTGTGAGCAGTGTGCAGTCTGTCACTGACCCACAAACAGATGTTAACACCACTGCAATGGGAGTCATACAGTGGGTATGGAAGGGTGGTCAGGTCTTGGCCTCCAGCTGAATGCAGAAAACAGTACCATTGTACCATATGGTGAGGACGTGGGCCCATTATTTCTCACAACAACGACAACCCCATAAATGCACAAACTGCATTGACAGACCTGGCTAATCAGGTTGATAACACTGTTGTATTCACCCATGAAGTAGTGACAGTGGTCAGAAAAGCCTTGGATGTGGTTCACCACATAGGTGAAGAGACTGCATCCAGACAAAAGGTGGACATTATCTCTGTATAGTCCTCAGTCAGTACAACAATACATTAGCAGCATGGCTGGTCTGGCATGTACCTATGCAGACATCTGCACCAAATGGAAAGGTTATGTTAACACCCACAAAGGTTATCCATAGCCTTCAACATCTGTGCCATGCAAACAACCTAGAATCAGTACTGCCTCACTCGGTATTGGACAGTTTGTCCACAGGTGGACTGTGGCATGCCTAGATGGCAATGTTATGCTCAGCCCTTCAACAGCTGCCCCATACATGTCAGTATAACTCTATGTGCATTACTGGCATGATAAGCTTGAATCACATATGACACAGCAATAAAACAAAACAGCTGGAGAGACAGGTTTGTCTCCCAGAGACTGCCCTGTGTCAGGAATGGACTCCCCAAAAATATCAGAGTACCATGCAGACCCTCATCAACTGCATCAAGGTTGAGTGGATGTCAAAAAAAATCTGCTCCAGGGGTCCAAAGTGTGTCAAGGAATGGCAGGGGCAACAGATGCTGATAGATGATTATTTTGGGGATAGAGTACTGGATAGGCTTGTAAGGGACCCAGGGTCAATACTGTAGTAAACACCTCTGTACTTATGAACCTGTGATCCTATGGAACTCCCAGGTGACGTGTATCAAGAGTAGCATGCTGTGTCAATGGGTATGTATGCAAGGTATGCTGTCTGCCCCCATTGTCCCTCACACACTATTCCATGCATACACACCCAGGTAAACATGGACACATACAGCCGTACCTTGCCGATGAAAAGGTCTCTGTGTTGCCACTCTACCATCCTCAGCTCTCGTAATAGCAGCAGCCACCATAACTTAGATGCACTAACACCTGGAATGGAAAATGAATAAGGTCTGTGAGACAACAGTCAGTCAGTAGTACTAACAACAATAAAGCATCATGGCACAAAGGTACGTACACTTTCATGTGTACGCATGACATGACAATTGACAGCAGACAGCACCTTACAGGCCATAACACTACAACACTACACACTGCCATTAATTTTACTGTATTCACCCTCTGCATCAGACACATATCATCATGTCCCTGCATCAATGGTATGGATAACAGGGATGTGGCACAGGTATCATCACTTGCACAGGGTGAGGTGTGAGGTTGGCAAAGGCTTAGGCTGTGCCATACAGTAGACATCATGTCTTTGTCTGGAGGGGTGCTCGTCAACTGGGCCATGGAGAGGAGCTGTGTCTATCTGTCGGTGACCTGCATGTGACAATCATGTGTGAGTGTGTGCATGCACACAGTCAAGCCATGCACTAGCCCTACACAAGGGTTGGATAGCCATGGACCATACATGGCAGAATGTAAAGTTCACTGTCTCTGGCCACAAACATGGGAACTGGTTCTGCCAGGTGTGGCATTGGCAAGACCATGCCTAAGGCCAGATGTGGTACTACTTCCTGATGGGGACCGGTGTCTGCCAGGTCTGTATCTCTCATGGGATCACCCAGGTCTACATGCCCATGGCCTGCCATGTTGTAGTGTGGACAACACCCTCCCATCAGTAGTGCTGGCAGTACTGCCACTACAGGAGTGTAACTGCGCATGACTGACCTATGTCCATGTGTCCAATGCCCTACTCCCACCACATGTTCAAGCACAGACCCCGTCTATCCACTACATCAACAAAATTAAGTAAGGCATCACCAATCCCATGGAGGGTGTCATGCATGCCAGTAAGTGTGTCATCCATGACCCTGAGCATCTGTCAGGTGTACTGTTCACAAAGTGCCTGTGCCTACATGATGGACAGAAATGTGCATTCTGTGGCATGTGCTGTGACACCTCTGACAGGTGCTGGATAGGCACCAGTCCTCCATTGAGCACCCCTGTCAATCTGCCTGGGTGGGGCCTCACCAGCTGTCTAGCTATGCCTAATGTCTACAGTCACAGATGCCATAGTCCCCACACTCCCTTGTTCAATGCCACCACCCTCTAACTGCCCAATATCTGTGGCTGCTGGGGAATGGGTATGTGTGGGCATACTGACCATGTGAAAGGACATTGGGGCTGGAAGTGTGATGTTAACCAGTGGGACAGATCCAGCCCCCAACAACCCCACCTATGCCTCACAATGGCCACCATCATCATCAGGATCTGATGACATACTGACATCAGGTTGTGAGGGGGACACACTCCAACCCCCATGGTTAATTGTGAGGGGAAGACAACATGACTACATGAATGCCTGCACTATAATGTTTGCTGATCCACACACACACACACACACACACACACACACACACACACACACACACACGTACACATGCAGTCACGCACACACACACACACACACACACACACACACACACACACACACACACACACACACTCACATATAGGTGAGGTGCCACAAAGGCATTATACACACCACACCTTCTGACTGATGGCATGTACAACACACAATCAGACCGCAACAGACACACTCTGGGCAGGCCCTGAACAACATGCAGTGTAGTTATGTACAATTAATGTTGGTAGTATTATACACTTGTGAGATACGTGACTAGTCAGAGTATGTGATGGATCTTCATCTAACACACAGTGCACCCGTTTACACAATAGTAATGCACCTCTGTATAGCAGATTGGCTACACCTAAACAGAACTATGTGCTACTATGTTACAGCACCTGCAAATATGCTACTGTGATTACCAGTGTGATGCACTGCAGTGAACCCCACCACAAGTGAACATGCATGTATTGCAACATGGATATGCTTAACAGTCATGTGCATGGCAAACTGGCAACCCTTAACATGCCTAGGGTATAGGTGAGCCATTACATGACAGTTCCACACTCACTGGCTACAGGTTGATGTTCCACAGCCACACCAGAGGTACCTATGGATTTGTGGGGGAGAATTATTGTCAGGACACACACATGTGGCAATGGTACAGGATAATATGTGCATTTATCAACATGTACAATACAAGCTGTGATACTACCCAAGTTGCTGACATTTACAATATGTGTGCACATGTGTGCATTACAAATCCCCACCTGCGTGATTGTGAGACACAGGTGTGTGTCCATGTGTGGCATGTGCTGTGTATGGCTGTGGCATTCATGTGTGCCTATGCCTCGGAGATCCACTTTCTTTGTGGATGTGGATGTTGAAGACCACTGCAGAAGTTTCTGTGTGTTGTATAGGTGTGGCATGTGTATGAGGTGTACTGATTGTGTTGGCAACCTGCTTTTGGACAGATATGCAGCCATGACAGGGACAGAGCATGGACTGCAGGATACTACTGTCATTCCATAAAACTCCACTAATTTGTATGAGCTGGTGAGCCTCAATGAGATAAACATTGTATATAAAAAAGTTAATAATGTGCTGAATGATTTATTTCTAGAAGGAAGCATTGATTTTGATACTCTGCGTTATTTAATTATGCCAGCTCCTATCACACCTACATTATTTGGGGCCCCTAAATTACACAAAGATCTAAGGAATCCTCCATTCAGGCCTATAGCAGATGGGAGGGGATCTATTACATATGCAAGTGCAAAGTATGTGGATCATAAATTAAAACCATACGTAAAGTCTGAACCACAAATTTGCCATGACTCGTGGAGTTTTCTGGAAAGTATTAATAGTTTGGAATTCAATGATAAATTCATTTTCCTTACTGTAGATATTAAAGACCTATATACAGTCATTCCGCATTCATTGGGTATGGAATGGGTTAGAGATTTTTTGCATATGAAAGGGATGGATGACAGAGACATCAACATCATCAAAACTTTGGTAGAATTGTTTTAGCTAACAATTTTTTATGGTTTAATGGGGAACTCTTTTTTACAAAAGAGTGGTATAGCGATGGGATCACCCCGTGGGAGCAGTTTTGCTACCTATGTGATGGCTTTCTGGGAGAGAGTTTATTTATTCAATAACCCACTGTTTAAGGAACATGTTGTTTGGTACACGAGGTACCAGAATGATATGTGCTTTGTATGGGATGGCAAAGCTGATCAAATTGAGACCTTCATCACAGCCATTTCATCCTTGACTAGTTTCTTAGAATTTACCTTCCAGATGGGAATAAAAGAAATACGTTTTTTGGACATTTCACTGATGAAGGATAGTTTAAATGGTAGATATAAGACTTTGATTTTCAGAAAGCCCACTTATTCAAATACTTTTCTACATTTTTGAAGCAGCCATCCATACCACCAGAAAAGGGCTGTGGTTAAAGGGCAAGCAGTAAGGGCAGCTAGGATGGCATCCAGCTACTATGACTTTTTGACTGAGTGTGCCTTAGTGAAGTCTATGTTTTTCAAAAGAGGATACCCGTCAGGTTTTTTAGACCTGATATTTGATGAAGTAAATAATAAAAGATTAACAGGTCATTTTCGTCCCATTGTACAGAAGGGATATGAATTAGAACATGAGCTGTGGGAAGAATCAATTCCGGTTAGGATTGTTGAGGAAAATGTGGGAATGGAAATACGATTTCTTACTACATACTCTCTGGACTCAACAAGCATTAGAAATATCCTAACTAAAAAATGGACGTTTATTAATGAAGACAATAGTCTTAATAAAAAAACAGGTCATGCACCCTTAATGACATACAAAAGAGGTGCAAATCTCAAATGCCTGGTTGAGAAAAAGAGGAAATTGAATAAACAAGGCATTGGGATGACGAAATGTAGTAGATGTCCTCAGTGTAAACACATTAAAACAGTAGATCAAGTATACATTAGAGATAAAAGGTATTCCATATATGGTAAATTTAACTGCGATTCCCAGGGTGTGGTATATTGTGCTCGGTGTAAACAATGCAAAGCATACTATATCAGAAAAACAGAGAGGAAAATGAAGCAAAGAATTTATGAGCATGTTTACTGTATTAATAAGAGTATTACTACTAATGCACTAGCTAGACATATTTTAGAACACCCTTCACATCAATTTAAGTTCACTGTGTTGCAGCAAGTGGAACGAGATATGAGAGGGGGACCGTGGGAATTGAGACTGGAAGAATGCGAACTAATGTGGTTAGTTCGTATGTCAGCATATGTTTTGCCAGGTCTCAATGATTTTTTATCTATCAAATGCCTGCTTAAATTAAAGACACAAGTTAGATAAGGCCTTATATAATGAAATGCATTTACATATGTATATATATTTATATATTTATATATATATATATATATATGATGTATGATTTAGTTTAGTAATTGATACCTTTAGTATTTTAAATGGGATTTGAGATTATTAACTAATACCTAGAGTTAGGACTATATAGGGTTAAATCCTGTTTAAGCCTGGTATAATTCTCCTCTGTATATATTGGGTATCATAGGAATTTTAGTTAGGTAGCATAGGTTCTTGTAATGATTTCCAGTTTTTAAATATTTGAAAGTGTATAAATGTTTTTGTGATATATATATATATTTTTTATTTTTTTGTATTCATGATAGTGCTTTTATTAATGTATGGTATCACATTTTATGAGAAATATTTAAATTTTTGTATAAATTTTTAAGGTAATGAATATGATCAGCTAATTAATCTCAATTAACAGGTTTAATCCATTAATTTAGTAGTAACCGATAATATATAAGGTTAAGGTGTGTTTTATTTCTTGGTCTGAAGAAGTTGGATTATTGTAACTGATGAAAGCGCTTACTTGTACTCTGAATAAAGCAGTGTTTTTTTGTGTCAACAAAGTCCACTTTTTTGTGCTTTACCATAAGGAACCATATTCAAAAGTGGACTAAGTACCACCTTTGTCCCAGCCATTTGATAGAAGACCACTGTTACCCCTTTAGAGTAAGGTGTCGCATCTCCCACTCAGTCACATGATAGACCCAGCAGCCCAATTAGACTGTTCTGCAAGGCCATATCACAGTTTATAGAGAAACCCAGTAACAAGCACATTGGCGACCTGCACACAATCCATCATGCACACTTAGGCTTTGTCAAGGAAGGGTTCATGTCTGTTACACTAGGTTAACCTGTATGACACAGTCACCAAAGCCATGGACAGGCAGTGACAATGAATACTGCCTATCTTGACCTGGACAAACTCTGTGACAGTATAACCCTTGTGGCCATTATAGACATAGCACCCCCATGTATGCATCACACCATATGTCATCATACAGGTAGGACACCGATGCACTGACATGACCCACCTATTCCACACAGGGGAATCCACCTCAAGTGGTTGACCCATAACTACACGTGTAACCTGTTTTTTCTGTGTTTGGACCTCTGCTATGTGTGATGTACACTTCTGAGGTGCATGTAACAGCCATTAGCCTATGTCCGATCATGTCTGTGGATGACTGCATGCTGTGTGCTGTCACTGGATGCCCTTCTGATGTCAACATCTGCCTAGGAGGGTCTCACACAGATACAAGACTGTGGTCAGACACATGGCCTCAGGCCGCATAGCAGGACATGCAGTATCAACCCCTTTGGGGAGAGCGACATCCCCACATAGTATCACAGTACTAACAACATCCTAGGCATGCAATCAGTTGTAAGGGGAGCTGTGGTCACAAGTCTTTGGCAAAGTGACATTTCAACACAATGTTGCTCCCATTGTAAATTACACCTTCTTCATGGCCCATATCATACATAAGGGTATGTCATCAAGGGACATGGGCTATACACATCCTTGTATTCCCCCAATGAGGCCTATTATTGTGTCTAAATCCCTGTATGTCAATCACTTCACACAGCACACAGCACATGCAGCAGCTGGAGACATCACAGAGGTTCCTCACCAGGGGATACCAGGGCATCAAACATCTACCATACACCGATAGGCTATAGGGGCAACTCTCTTCTTCTTCTTCTTTTGACTTTTCCCGGTTAGGGGTCACCACAGCAGATCATCTGTCCGCTCATGATTGGCAGAGGAGTTTTATGGTGTCGAGTTACCCAGCCCGGAGCCCAACCTTCCACAGAAGGCACACACACGCACACACTCACACCTAGGGCCAATTTAGAGTGTCCAATCCACCTACTGCATGTCTTTGGGATGTGGGAGGAAACCGGAGCACCCGGAGGAAACCCACATGACCACAGGGAGGACATGCAGACTCCTCACAGAAGGCACCCCAGCCAAGAATCAAACCGGAGAACCTCTTGTTTTGAGGTGGCAACGCTAACTGCTGCACCAGTGTGGCTGCCCTATAAGGGCAACTCTCTACCTGGTTTCATACATACTCCTCAGGGGTGACCTCAGTGTGGCATGCCAGGCAATCACAGACTCCACATTGCTGGGACTGCTGCATGAGTGGAAGTCATGCTTCACTCTGTTAACAGACACACACACACACACACACACACACACACACACACACACACACACACACACACACACACACACACACACACACACACACTCTCAACCTGGCATTTGACATGAACTGGGCACGTTGGCAGCTCAGATGTGTGTTTCTCACAATCACCCTGTAGTGGAATTCGTACCCTGTCCACATCAGGCAGAGTAGCCATTTATATCTTTGCAGGCATAACCTGAATAACTGGATGGTTAACTACACATACACCCTTGGGATACAACCTGTGCTCCTGCTGGGCTGGGGCATCAGATGCTGCCTTGCATATACATGGGCTATCATCTGGCCTAGTCATATGGCTGCTCAGGGCCCATAGCCTAGTAACCTCATATGGTACCAGGAATACCATATATATGGACTGAGTGCTGTGACAGACTGTGTTGTTATGTGTTCACAGCCAACACTGCCATCAACTGTTGGGTGTCCCCTATGGGCAACGTTACAGTACCATGTCATCCAGCCTACATCCAACAAATAGGTGAGTAGTAGTACACATGCATGTGGACATTCCAGCAATGGCTGTGCTACAAAATAACTGACAGCAGTACATATGTGGTGTAGGGTTTCCTCCTCGTAGTTGTCTGACATCTGCAGTACCATGCCTGATAGATGTAGATCCCTGCAAAGAAATGTGAATTTCTGGACACAGGTTGGACAATACGTGACGGTTTTCCCCAGAGTTCAGGGAATGTGTCTGTGACATGCCAGACCCCTGGGAACACAATATGGTACAGTGACCTAGCCAGAATATGTTAGGAACTGTTAGGGACACCTGGACAATCTTTGAAGTAAGCATGTATGACATTCACAGACTGAGAGGGGCTCACTGACAGTACACAATGTGATATGCCAGCTGTATCCACCAGTACTTACTGTTAGTATTGTACAACAGACAATCCAGTAGCAGTCATATCTGAGCTGACCATTACTGGGGTGAGTCAGGGGCCAGAGTTGTGATCTATGTCATTGCAGACAGAGCCATAAGGGATGGTCGTAGGTGCTGGACAGCAGACTAACAGCAACATGTCAGTCCAAGAAATGTGGCTGAGACCTACTGTACACATTCCTATTTCCCATGACTGCATCCCTCCATCTGCATTCCATTGCATGCTTAATTCTCTGACATACCTGGTATATTGCTGTACTCCTTTGTGAGAGGAAATCCAGCTGTAGTCTTCTACAGAATCGTAGCCTGTTGTTCATAGGTTCATAAGTGTATACTAGGCTAATGGCCCTGGAGCCTTTACAAGCCTAGCCCATAAAAGTGCCCTGGCATCGGCTATATCCAGCAGAGCCACTGAAATGACCCCCTGGGGTGAACTTTCTGTTACTTATCCACTCATTGAGATTCCTCATGAAGAGGGCCAGCAAGGTGCTCTCTTTGACATGAATAGGAAGCCTATTCTAGAGTATGGGCAGTCTCTGGGTGATGAACCTGTCCCTCCAGCATGTTCTGTTGATTGTGGTAATGACGTTGAGGTCTCTGGAGCTTGTGGTGTGGAGGGATTGGGATTTCTTTAGGTGTAGCATTTCTAGCAGGGCTAGGCCGGACGTGGCTTTGTAAGTCAAACAGAGATCACCTCTAAGTAGACAATAAGTGACAGAGAATAGCTGAAGTTTCTTGAGTCTGTCCATGTAGGACATGTGTTTAAGGCATAGGATCCTCTTTGTGAGGTACTTCTGTTGCCTCTCCAGCTGTTGCAGATGGCTAGTGAAGTGCATGCCATATGGGGCATTATACTCGATGACTGGTCTAATGATGGATAAGTAAAGAGAGATGATGACCTTTCTTTCTGGATGCAAAACCCTTGGTTATGAGATGTGCCACATAGATGGACTTTCTGACCACAGTGACAATGTGGTGGTCAAAGGAGAGGTTGTTGTCAGCCTGGGTGCCCAGATCTCTTATAGCACCTTCCTTGTTCAGTGGGCTCCCATCAATGTGGTTATTAGTAGGAACTTAGTTTTACCAAAGGGAATGACAATGCATTTTTTGGCATTAAGCTTAATGCCATGGCTCCAACACCAGTCATTAGTCTTATTGAGGCCTTGCTGTAGGATGTCTGCATCACTTGGAGAATAAATAATGGCTCGCAGCTTGCAGTCATCTGTGAAATTGGTCAACCAGAGACCCTCTGTGTTGGCCTGGACTTCTGAGAAGTAGATGCCAAAGAGGAGAGGACCCAGGACAGATCTCTGTGGGAGTCCACTCGTGACTGGTTGGCAGTCTGACTTGGAATCCACTACTTTCATTCTGTGGGTTCTATCTGTGAGCCAATTTGCAACCCACCTAGTGATATAGGGGTTGATACCTAGTTTGGTGAGTTTATCAATAATTCCTAAGTGAGGAGTGGTATCAAAGGCCTTGGCAATGAGTGCACTGCCTTACCCTCATCCACAGCCTTGGTGACTGACTCGAAGAAGTCAACCAGGTTAAGCAGGCAGGATCTCCCTTTAACAAAGCCAAATTGTGTGGGGTCTAGAGTTTGGAGATTACCTATATCCTTGCAGGTCCATGATGATGTGCTCCATAGGTTTACATATCAGACTCATCAAGCTAATGGGGTGATAATTCCCAGGGTCTGTAGTCATTCTCCCTTTATGGAGAGGGATGACTGTAGCAGTGTGCCATTCAGTAGGGACAAAGCCTGAGGTAAGGCTGTGACTGAACAGGGCACACAGATATGGTGCTAGTTCATTTTGTAGTTCATGCAGAACACAGCTAGGGATATTATCAGGTCCCATGGATGCTGTATTCTTGCCTTGGACAATCCAGCTTTTACCTGTGCTGCAGAAATGCTGAGTACCTGGCATTCTTCTGGTATTGTGATTGGTCCTTTTGGGGGGAGAAGGGTAAAGTTAGCACTGAATCTGTTGGCCAGTATGTTGGCAATATCTGTTGGCTCAGTATAGGCGGTACCATTGTGCAATAACTCAGAGCAAATCTGAGTATTTCCATGGAGATTCTTGAGATAACTATAGAAGGCCTTGTGGTTGTTTTTAGTGTCTGCCTCAATTCTGTCTTCATAGCTGATTTTACAGGATTTGATGAGGGATCTCAACTTTTTGTTGAGGCTAATAAGGGAGTTTTTCCAGTCCTGGGACTTCACCTTTTTCTGCAACAGTTTCATCCTTCTGTTGTAGAGTTTATTGATGGCTGCAGACCACCAGATTGACTTCCTTTTTTTGGAGGAAAGCATCTTGGTTCTGTTGGGTAGGGCTAATTCTATTAATTTATGTAAGTGTTCGTACAGTGCATTGTTGTATGATTCGGCAGTCATGCAGCTATTTTCCATTGTCATGGGTGCCGTGACGTTAGCCACCTCTGTTGTTAGGAGCCCAAAGTCAGCTTTGGAGAAGTTTTTCAAGGTGGTTATCTTTGCGGGGGGTGTGGGTGAGATGTAGATTTCCATGGTGATTAGTTTGTGGTCAGGTATAACCAGGGAAGAATTGACTATTGGCGTAGAGCAATGGTCGCCCATGTCAGTGATAACCAGGTCAAGGATGTTGCTACCTCTAATGGGGGTCAGAATGAGCTGGTCCAGTGCATTGGAATTGATGAATTCCAGGAAGCATTGGACCATTGCACTGGTACATGAGTAGCTTTCCCAGTTGATGTAGGGGTAATTGAAGTCTCCTAGCATGAGAGCATTAGGCTGGACCTTGATAGATTCCAGGGTGCTTAGGAACATGGAGTGAGAATCTAAGGACGTTGTTTGGGAGTTATAGCAGGCTATGAGCTGAGTCATTGTCTTACCCAGTGTTAGTTGTACCTGAAGTATCTCAGATGCAGTATGCTGGGCTACTGGTCTAGAGGTGTGCAGATCTTTTATGAATATGGAGACACCACCACCTTTGGAACTTCCGGCCATGTTTTGGGGCTGAAAGGTGTGGAATGAGTTGCAGCCTGGAAGCACAGGGGTGCTTTCTGCCGCTTTAAACCAGGTCTCTGTTACAGCACAAATGTTGACGTTCTCCCTTTTGAGGAGTGCTTTGAGTGAATGCATCTTAAGATTTAGACTTCTAGCATTGAGCAGCATGACCCTTAGATTGTATTTCTTTATAGCTGCTACGGTGGAGATTTGGTCTTTGGAACACCAGCTAAGAAAGGCACTATAGGGGTGGCAAGAGCCTTAGCCAGTACCTGGAATCCCAGGGGTGACAGATGCAGGCCGTCTCTGGCAAAGCATTGAGGTCTGGCAATCATGTCATCCCACTCATCCCATGAATCGTCATGAAGAAAGTGTCAGACCTGTTTACCATAGGCAGCAGCTTGCCTTTTGTAGGTAATGCTCATGAACAGGCAATTGCACCAATCTGTGACTCCCATTAGCTAATTGCATACAGAACAGCTGAGTTGCATTGCCATTAGCCAATGGCATGGGAACACAGTCCTATAATTAAGGCCTTCATGTAGACCTTGGCCCTTTTCCTGGCCTGTGAGGTGGACATTACCGAGATGTTGGGGCTACAGCATCACAGAGGGTATGTAGACATACTGTTCACTGTTTGGATTGATGTGTTATGTCCAGAGTTTTGCATGCCATGTGTTAACAGAGTTTGTGATTCTGTGGCAGGTTACTGTTTAAAATATGTGTTGGGCTCAGTAAGGAGACAGGCAGATGTGAGTGTCATACATCCTTTTTATCTGAATGTGTATGCTTCTGCAGTTGATGCTGGTGTATCAGCTGTGTATGTTTGTAGGGGGTAACTGTGATACATGTCCCTGTCACCTGAACATCTCCCCCAACCCTTTATGTAAGGTTGTTGTGTGGATGCCCTGTTCTATGTGTTTGGGAGTTATGGTAGGTCTGTAACAGTTAGCTGAACATACAGCTGCATGTGTGGCAGGCTACAGCTGCTGCATTCTGAGCAGGACTCATAATGGGGATTGTGAAGACACTGGGGGACAGCAAGCTGTATATGTCAGTGAGGGGGCAGTGTCAGCTGTTGTGTCATAGCATGGCCATGGTGAGAGTAATTATTACAGTCCAGGCAAGGCATGTGCCTCTGGTACATATGTTAAGTAGTTGTACCATCCAGACAGTGGTAGAGGAGGTTTAGGACACATATTGATATTTGTGACATTTGTCCCACCCTCCAGGCCTTTGACATGCTACTGTGGGTGGCACTGACTGTGGTAGCAGCAAGCAGGTCTGCTGGAAATTGCAGGGCTTGGTTATTTGTAGGTTGTATTGCTGAGCATGTAGTTGTCATGCAACAGACTGGACTGTGGGCTTGAATTGTGGGTGTCCAGATGTCAGACATGTTGAGAATGTTACAGACAGAGCTTAATTATTATGGGAGGTGTAGTTGCAAGACATATGTGCATGCATACAGTGTGTTACACAGGATTGGCATGAACATGTCTGTTTGGATGGCTATGACTTGTGACACTGACCTGTCTGTCATGCTTTTGCGAAATCAGTCTGCACTGCCTTGCCATTACATCAGCACACAGAATAGCTTTGATAACAACCATGCCATATGTAGGTGACAAGACTGTGGACATTCTGCAGCAGTCTGTGCAGTTGTCAGCTGTACCTGATATGGTGTGCCTCCCGTCAATCCATCCACATGTCTTTGGCTGGGTACTAGTTCAGTGTCTGCATCACAGGCCCAGGTACACTGTTATTTATAACATTATATGTAGTAGTATAGTCAGTGATACTCAGGATATTTTCATAACAACACCAGTAATTCCCCAGAGTTGAGTTGGTCTACTGGTGTATTTCAATGAACTGTAGCTCAGAGGGTCCTGGGGCCAATACTTGGCAAGGGTATATTTTTTCCCTAATGTTACATGACTGTACTGCATGATATATTTACAAAAAAAGCTTTAATTCCTCAGAGCTGAGTTGTTCTAATGGTGTGTTGCTCTGAATATAGGAGGGTCCTGGGTTCTACACTTTCCTGAGCTGGTTATTTTGTTGCTAGGCAGAACAGTGTCTGAATCAGACAGGGTGATTAAAGCAGATTTAAGTGGGTTTGTGTGGTTTGTGCAATGCACCGCAATACCAAGCGGTGCTTAGTTTTGCTTAGCGGTGCTTATCCTCACTAAAACCCAAGCTATTTCCAAATAAAGAAAAGAAAAAAGGGGTGATAGGAAAGTGGTGAAATGGGGGCAAGCAGGGGGAAAAACAATATGAAAGGCAGCTAGGGATGTGCAGGATGGGTGAAGGAAAGGACCATAGCTCTCCTTTTCTTCTGTAGCAACAGCTGTGAATGATGTGGACAATTTGGAATTTGGAGCCTCACACCCCACATGGAGGTGTATGGTTGCCATAACTTTGTTGATTATTTGATGGTAAAATTGATTAATGGCAGTGTATGTGGATGCAAAATGGAGACCTATATATAGGATGAAATTTTTTTTTTGGACAGTTGCCCTTTTTTTTAAGGTGAGAGTGGGATGTTGGGGAAGTATTGTAGGTATGTTTGGGGAGGTAAGATGGGTAGGAGAGGTTGCATTTTCAGACAGACAAGACAGTGGACAGGGGTGGTGTATAACACATGAGGGGGTAAACACCTTGGATGGGGAGCATGGTTGGGAATCAGAGGACTAAGTGCCCCCAGATGGAAAAAGTGGGACTGAGGTTCCCACTTATGGGCAGTCACCACTGCCCTTTCATGGCCCCAAAGCTGGCTGTGCTGGAGACTGGGCACTGGGGCCAGGCTGCTCCATGAGGTGCACCAGTCTGCCCTCTATCTGGCACAGGTGGTCATCCAAATCCCAATGCATGACCCTGTGCACCATCCCTCAGAACTGATTATGGTGACAGAATCCTCTCCCTGCCCACTCCCAGGGGAGACGGGCCCCATCCCCTGAGGCAGTTCCTACTGAGGGTGGTGTAGGATCAGCGGATGAGGCAGCTCTGCGTTAGGTCCCAGACGAGCTGGCACCCAGTGCTGCGGCCAGATGAGGTGGGACAGGTGGATCTGCTGGGATGAGCCTACCCAAACGTGCTATGGTGTTGAGGTTTGTCAAAGTGTATTGGTTAGCCATAAACAAAATATTTCAATGTTAGTTATAGCAGCATGCATAGGTGTTCCAATTAACCCAGAACAATAGAATTGCATAACAAATGGAACACATGCATAAATGGAATAACAGTCATTACTGTAACAGCATGCCAGTAACAGTTACAGCAACAGGCCAACAACAGTGAATTTCAACAAGGTATGTTAGTACGCAACCATTGAAATATACGAACAATAATACAAGTCCTAACATTAGGTCTGAGAACAACATACCAGTAGTGTATGAATAATAATTAGTGATGCAGATAAGGGGTGGGGGGATTGAAAAACATTCCATTAATAACTGTATTGGCTATATTTTTCATAACAGTATTGCTCAGTACGCTACAGGTCTGCCCTTATTTTACATCTACCTATGCCCTACAGTTTCTATAGCATGTACATACCTGTTAAGCTGTCAGCCTGGAATGGTATGGGCCAAGCTGTGAGAACTACATAACTACATGGGACCTGTACATGCCAGGGTTATATATATGAAAATCGAAGTTGAAATAAAAATATGTTCTTTAGTAGACCATAATAGTAACAAACTAGTTGGTATTAAGCACTTCCATCCACACTAAGGTGGACTTCATCAGAATCTGGATGAAATGGATGAAAGCGTTTAATACCAACTAGTTTGTTACTATTATGGTCTATTAAAGAACGTATTTTTATTTCAACTTCGGTTTTCATTTATTGTGCATCCATGAGTTACAGTTTCCAGCTTATGTTTGTGGGCGTTCTGTTGTCGGCAGCTGGTTTTGTGGATTATTCAGGGTTATATATATATATGACTAACAAGATGTACCCTGCACTGATGTTGTGTGAGTGTGCTACTGGCATACTTCAACTGGATTTATATCTGTGTCCAAGGTTATTGACATCAGAGACACTTGAGAGACATGTATTGGGAAGAGTGCATGGTGTATATACCTATCCTGCTGTCATTTGTAGGCATGCGGTTGGACTATCGGCACACATTCACAGACGCACCAGGCATACAGTAGTACATCTGTACAGAGTTTATTAGTATACCCCCCATACAGATAATGCAAACATTTCTTTACCTGTAAGCCCTGTGGAGAAAATATCTGTTAACACTACATGACTGTTTCTACAAATAGTCAGGACTACTTGTCTGTTACTATAAATACATCTTAGTACCAGTCCCTGGATTCAAACCTTGGTCTGTGTGTGCAAAAATGAACAACTTATTTATTGCTTAACACACTGAGCTACTGGACCACTGTTGTGTGCTTCTTGATTGATTTGTGCCTAAAACTCACTTGGTTACAAACTCTGACCTGGTAATATAAGTAAAGTGTCACAAAGGAGTGCAGTGACAGTTAAACATACATGTATGAGATTCATGCATGACAGAGATAGTAGGTGAACCGTGTATTTATACTTGGAATGCAGGTGTATACATTTAACCCCTAGTGGATGTGAATATGTGTGATCTAGACAGACCATATCGGGATGCTGAGTTGCATACCTGACCCATATACATTTGCACATGCTATATTTGCAGTCTCCAGCTATTACAGTCTCATACTTGCCTACATCAGCATACCTACATTAAGAAATACATATAGCTGAAATGGAAAGGTTAACAGAAGGCAATCCTGAGGGAAACACACTATAATACATTACACATTACTATTCAATGCTCAAATCTCAGTGCAGAACATATATCAAATTGCAGTGTATCTTGTTGTACAGCTCCACATCTACACTTTAGCATAACATTTCTTTATCAGCCAAACTCCACTCACTTCATATTGTCATAGCCATATTTGTTGTGGAGCACTTGTACAATTGTATTTCTTCAACAGCAGACCAGAATAAACACAGCAGTTGGTGGAAATAACTTTATTGAGGGTGACATGACACAGTGGTTTATTACATTCAAAATTCTGACTTCACTTGTACTGCATATCCTGCAGATGATGAATGAATATCATTTATTACCTTCATAGTTTTATTCATGGTGTACTTTATTACAAGATCCTTAGCATTAATACAATATATACTTATGTCATTCCTACACACTATTACTACAGTATTAGCTTTCTTTCATCAATAGTTGATTGTTTGATGCCTTCACCTGTATTGCACAGTACCTGGCATTACTCAGTTATATTAATGTGGGTCTAAGAACACATTTATTGCAGTACATTCAGAACACACTATACCTACTGGAAGTAAACAATGTACTCTTTCTTATTTATTGTACTATATGTTGCCAGATAGGTCTGTACTCACCACACTGTTGGCGCATCCTCGCTAGGTGCCCTGCATGGGCCTCATACCACTCAACTGTACAGATTTTCACAGAATGTCCCGATTTTTGCCTCACATTTCTGGTCCATTTTTAATAAAATTGTGTTTTTTTGGCAAATTAGTGGCAACTTATTAATGACTGAAGTTAGAAAATAATGACAGACATTTGAGTTCCAGACTTAATATCCTTCAGAAAATTCATTCTAATGCAAAACCTTTTATTCTATCAACTTTCTAAGTTTGTAAGAGCAATATTTAAAAATTGTCCCTATTTTTAGCCTTTTGTCCTATTTTTATTTATGGCTTTCTCCAGATTTCTTGCTTTAAGAGGTTGAGAGGTATGGTGGGCCTCTAAGTTGCAAGTCCTCTCCTCTGAAGCTGTGGGAAGGGAAACACACCATTATGCATACCTGTCTATCACATATTCATGCTAGAATTTCATAAAGCAATGGTTCCTATACTTACAAACTTCTGCGGCATTCCCATCTCAAGAATCTTGGATCCATTGGTCCAAGATCACCCCCTTCCTCCACTTCAGGTAATCATAATGATGATGCACCTGTTCACCAGTGTGGGGCATTCCAGTGGCATTGGTTAGCTCTCATGCCAGATGGTCCCAGGCCTCAGACTTGTATTCAGAGCCCTGGTACTGGTCCTGCAGCAGTCTGTCATCATAGTTTTAACAAGGAGCCCAGCCATGACCCTGGAATCCAACATGCCCCAGCACTGTGGCTGAAAGCGCTCATCCTCTCCAACTACTGCCATAGTTCCTGCACAGGTCAAACTCCAACAGGTTCTGGCTATATTCCCACCTATGCAGCTTAAATAAGACTAGTTTCCTGCTCTTTGCCACCACTGGACCATTTTTAAAAATCCTAAGCAAAGCTCAGCAGTGTGCAAACCCTCTAAGCTGAGTTGAGCAGTGCTTAAAGTGGCAAATGCTAAGTAGTGCTTAGCGGTGTGCAAATCCAGTTAGCTTAGCTGAGGATTACTTAGAATGGGACTACTTAGTAATGCTGAAACCAGCTAAGTGGAGCTGAGCTTTGCTAACTATTGCTAAGACAGGTCCTGTTTAAGCTTTGCTTAGTTTGGCTTAGCAGTGCTTAGAAAAATTTAGCTAAGGGCAAACAAGACTTTTACATAATAAAACAAATATATATTGATACTAATTACTCATTATTGATACTTTATTATTATGTGTTTGTATTTTACTTTACATGACCTCACCCTATGTACTTTGATTACATTACCTCGTTGTGTGACTGAACTGTATTGGACACTTGTGTTTAACTGGAGGTTTTCACCTCAAATCTCCACTGACACTGGGATTCTGGACCAGCTGCACTAACCTGGTTGACAAATATCAATAACTACAACAATAAAAAAATATAAATAGGAATGCTTTCTGATGTAAAAGCTGAATGGCCTGTTGTGGTATTCAAATTGTGCACCTACTGCACATGGAGCCATGACTCTAACCATTCAGCTAACTCGGCTATGAAGATTTCAGCTATACATTTCTATATAGCTTTTCATTATGCTTAAGCACTGCTGAGAAACGTACCACGCAACACAAACATGCTCAGCTATGTTTAAACTTGAAAAAAAAAATTAAAACAAAATAAACATAAAAGGGAAAGTCACATTTGCACATTTGATTGCCATGCCGTAAGGCACTCTCACAGTACGGGGTGTGTGTTACTGACACTGTAACACACTACCTGTGTAAAATATATCTTCCAATTATTAATAAGTGTCCGATAATACTTTCTTTAATGTTTTAGTGCCGTATGGCACTTTGACAATGCAGTGGGTGTGTTATGGACACTGTAGCACACTCCTTGTGTGACATAACTAAAAATAAAATTATGAGTAAGTGTCTGAGGACACTTTCTTTAATGTTTTACTGCCTTATGGCACTTTGACAGTACAGGGGTTGTATTACAGACAATGTAACACAGCCCCCGTGTGAAATAAATCACTATATAAATAAGTGTCCAAGGACACTTTCTGTAATGCTGTAGTGTTATATGGCACTTTCACAGTGCAGGGTGTGTGTTACACATCTGTGAGCCATGTACATGGCTCTCCCTCAGTAGTGTGCCTTAATAAATATGCAAGGTGCACTGCCAAGGGGGATCACCACGATGCACTCCTTGTAGGAATTACACTATTCCTACAAGGAGTTTATTAAATCCGGGGGATTGTCTTGCTGTCACCAGATAAAAACATAACTTTAGGCAAGGAATTTACAAGGCTTTATATAATCCATAAATTTGAAATGTGTATATATATATATATATATATATATATATATATATATATATATTTAATCTAAGAAATGTAGTTCATGTAAAAATCCTATATCTGGCTTGTTACTTTTAAGATATTTAAACAATCCTCCTATTTTATAACAATTATTTAAACCATTAATATTTGAAAAACTTAATATAGACTTTTTGTTTTCAAATGAAATTATTCTGTTTCTTTGAGATACCTGTGAAAAACAGTATAATTTAAAATAAAATGGGATCCTCAAGCTATATTTTTAGAAAATAAAATATATTTATTAATACTTTCAAGGATTTGTCAAGGTGACATAAAAATTGCTTGATAATCTATGACCAAACTTCCAGTATTGCTCAGAAATCTGTGAGTGATTTTTTTAATAAGTTAAGTAATTACTTTTAAGTTAAATAATGTAACTCATCCCCTTGGATATAGGGGATGCAGAAACAATGTTTGATACAAGTAAAATCAGAAGATGACAAAATATCCAGAAACTATTGACTATCTTAGAAGAAAGAAGTCCGTTGGGGATACAACCAATTCTCTTTCTGACAACTCGTGGAAGTAATACCCCTCAGATTCAGCATATAGGTAATAAAAACTGTCTGTTAGGGTTAAATCAACCCTCTATTGCTTTATCTTCCATCTGAATATAGATTCTACCTTTTGTAAAGTAGAAATTGTATAGTACATTTTAACTGATTTTAAAACAAAAGAAATTCAAGAATTTTTAAGTGTCCTAGGGACAAGATTTGAGGATGTAGTATTTATCACAAGTGTATTTTCTGTAGCTACATTCTACTTAATAGTCAGTTTATCTGCAAATTCTTACAAATCAATTGGTATTTGCTACATTACTTGTGATACACGATTACTGGTATCCTTAGTAATTTATAGTTGTAGTAGTTTCTATGTGTCATATACGATTAGTGGTAAACTTAATCTGTAGTTGTGGTAGTTTGTATGTGTGATACACGATTATTTCTGGTATACTTAGTAATCTGTAGTTGCGGTAGTTTCTATGTGTGATACATGATTAGGGGTATACTTAATCTGTAGTTGTGGTAGTTTCTATGCATGATACACGATTGCTGGTATACTTAGTAATCTGTAGTTGTGGTAGTTTCTATGCTTGATACATGATTAGTGATATACTTAATCTGTAGTTGTGGTAGTTTCTATGCGTGATACACGTTTAGTAGTATACTTAGTGATCTGTAGTTGTGGTAGTTTCTATGCAGGAAAAACAAAAAACTTTCATTGCAATTCTTAGTGCACATCTGGGAAACATCAGATACAAAGTGCACTTTACAAAGGCACTACTACACATTCAGGGGCAGTATTTGCCTTTATTGGTATTGACAGAGTGATTCCTTCTGCTTAGATCTGCAATTCATAATGGTCTGATTTACTAAACAATAAAGAAGAATCTTTAATTATTTAGACTTGATATTTTATAGCTAATCGATTTAAATGAGCAGCTAGGAGCATGTCTTCCTGATAACTTACAAGCTATTTGCAAAATAATTATGTGAAAAACATTATTCACTTAGATATTTGTTTGATACTTGTAAATTATTACGCTATGTATTGGCAAATGCATGTCAATGGAGGCTTATCACATTTCATTCATCATGTGACTGCTCCGTCTTATGATTTTCTAATAAAAACAGCATGGTGATTACAACTCTGTTTCCATTAAATGGCGAAGGAGCTGCATGACAAGCAGAGGAACTGGTTGTGGAAATAATGAAGTATTTCTGACCCATATGCAGACATTTGGGCACTAAATTTCAAGAACTGAATTGAGTTCTGAGATTTGCTGCACTCTTGTTTTTGTTCCTTCTGGTACCCTTCATGTTTGCTGTGGTTCTTTGTCTATGTGGATTTTATATATGTGCATGTGTTTATATATATATATATATATATATATATATATATATATATATATATATATATATATATATATATATATATAGTTGTCATTTATTGGCAGAAAGTACAAATGTGAGTAACATAAAACAGTGACAAAAATTAAGTGACAGCATTAATGTGTGATAACTATATCTCTCAACTGTCTCTGATTTTAGGGATTCCCCCAATTTTGACTCAGATTTTAGTTCTTGCCACATGACTGTTTGAGAAAAGGTTATGTGTTACACTTAATACATAATGACAATGATTAGAGTTATAGACTTCTATTACTTCAGAAAATGTACATTAATTCACATTTTTTGTATTCTGTCAATGCCTCAGGTTAATAGTAATAATATTTTAAGTGTCTATGACTGCCCCAATTATTTATTGTTTTTTCCATGATTTGTGGAGAGCTATGGTGACTATACATTTGTGAAAATCAAATTTGTTTGAATTCAAGCTTTATATATTTAGGTATGAAAGTGCAGGGAGGGAAATTAATGTTTGACTGAAAAGGTGGTAATTTGGGGCTACTTCAAATGAATGAAACCCATAGAACCGAGACCAATTTATCGAAACTTCAAAATAATGAAACATTAAAATAACAAAACTGAAAAACTCGAAAATAACTTAAACCCTCACCTCCCAGAAACAAACACACACAAAAAAAAAATCACCAAACACAGCTACACCACCATTCTACTAATAACCCTTCCCATAAGTCCACACTAACTTAAAGTAACATGACAAAAAAGAACGTACATCGTTTTTGCAGGGGGGCAAGCCCCCCCTGCACCCCCACACCCCCGTAACTTAAATATACCAACTCTAAGATCACACTACCTTATGGAAAAGGGCATAGTTACATCCAGTTAGCTACTGCTGCAACTTACTGCAGGTCGGTAACTGTTTTTGAGTTTTATTATCTTAATGTTCCATTATTTTGAAGTTTTGGTAACTTGGTCTCAGTTATATGTGTTTCGTTCAAATCAAATGAGTATTCACTCATTTGAAGTAGACATGGTAGTTTTCAAAATGTGCAAGGCTGCATTATAGTGGATAGTGTGTGTGTGTGTGTGTGTGTGTGTGTGTGTGTGTGTGTGTGTGTGTGTGTGTGTGTGTGTGTGTGTGTGTGAGTGTGTGTGTGTGTGTGTGTGTGTGTGTGTGTGTGTGTGTGTGTGTGTGTGTGTGTGTGTGTGTGTGTGTGTGTGTATGTTTTCATAAGTTAGAGTTAGTGTTAAGTAAGGGGACATTATTTAATGTTGTGCCTGACTGGTGGTGTAGGTGTTCTGTGTACTTTTGTTTAGTGATACTGTTAGGGAACAGGTTTTAGTAACATAATGTGTAGGGCTAAGGTTATGATTAGCAGATAAGATTATGGTAGTGCAGAGGTAGTGTTACTAAAAATCCTTTCCCTGTCAGTACCACTATTCAGAGATGCTTAATCTGGGGTTTGTAGCTGTGGTTTACTGACAGTGGGAGAGAATGTATCATTTTTGTGATGCTCTCATTTGTGTTTTACACATTTGTTTTTGCTCTGTTTTTGTATCTCATTTGAGTTTTTCACATTTGTATTTTGTACCAATGATATAATCATCTACATTTAAACATATATATATATATATATATATATATATATATATATATATATATATATGGGTCTACTACTAATTACCGACACGACGATTCCCCGATGGAAAACTCCCCGACGCCAGATGACCGACATCACACAAACCCGACAACGCAAAACACCGAACACCATTACACCGAACACCATTACACCGACACACGGAACGTAAACAACACGCGACACTACATAGCATACACACTAGCCCTGACCCAAACCCTAACCCTAAGGTCCGACACTATCGCACACTTCACCTACCTGCACCCTAACCCTAACTCACTTAACCCACCCCTAGCCCAAGCTCCGACACTAACGCACACATCACCTACCTGCACCCTAACCCTAACTCACTTAACCCACCCCTAGCCCAAGCTCCGACACTAACGCACACTTCACCTACCTGCACCCTAACACTAACTCACTTAACCCACCCCTAGCCCAAGCTCCGACACTAACGCACACATCACCTACCTGCACCCTAACCCTAACTCACTTAACCCGTCCCTAAACTACAGTCCCTCACTAGCACACACTTACCTTACCCGAACCATACCTCCGACACGAACACACACTCACCTTTCCCACAGCCTAACCCGACATCCCACAATCTCGAGCACTTACCTGACCGCTCCTAACTCCGTCACCATCGCACACTTACCGCGTCGCGATCGCACATTCCCTTGTCGGTCTTTCCGCTGTCGGCAAATCACCCTGTCGGTACACTTACCTGTCGGTCATCTGGCGTTGGTGAGTTTTCCGTCGGGGAATCGTCGTTTCGGGCATTAGTAGTAGACCCATATATATATATATATATATATATATATATATATATATATATATATATATCATGAAATAGCTAAAGTTCAAATATTCAACCTCAAAATATATTTAAAAAACACCAAAAGCACAAAACATTGAAAACTTATAATATTAAACTACAAAATATGTAATAATTCAATCTAGCTAAAAATGCATTGTTTCATACACCCCAACAACAAAATCAAGATCAGATGTCTTCTTAGTAGTGGTACTTTTACGGAAAAGTTTTTTAGTAGTATAATATGCAGGGTTAGGGGCAGAGGCTGGTTCGGTCTCTTGCACCACTTTAGTCTTGTGCTATCCCTTACCCTTACCCTAGCGCTAACACTGCACATTACATTACTAAATCCCTTTCCCTAACAGTACCACTGCACAAGGCAAAGGGACACAGAACATACACAAAAAACATGACAAATAAGAACTCTATCCCTTTACCTTAACCCATGAACACTCATCCATACACACCAAACACTAGAACCTTTTCAATCAAGCATTTATTTTCATATACAAACACTATAAAAATGAGCATTCAGTCAAATGTACTTTCAATGTTTTTTACTCCACAAAAAAAGTTTCTATAAATGTACGTTTGATGTTTTGAGCTGTAACCATATGTATGTGTGTGTGTGTCTGTGTGTGTCTGTGTGTGTGTGTGTGTGTGTGTGTGTGTGTGTGTGTGTGTGTGTATAGATATACAGATATAGACAGCCTATCAGCAAATGAAAACGGTTTTCCATTTGGTGCCAACAACATAACCAGCACCCATGCAGGGCTAGTTGTTCCCTGGTTTAACATTATTTGTGTGAAATGCTATCCTGTGGCTTTACTTATTCCTCTGTTAAGGTTCATTTACTGTCTATTTCAGCTTGTTTGCCCATGGATCATCCTCTTTCAAGGCAGTCTTATGAAAAAATGTCCTTGAAAGCAGTTTTGCCTAAGGGGCCTCCAGCTAAACCTGTGGCCCCTCCTTGGGATCTTAATTTTGTGTTAGAGAAGCTAACATTTGCTCCATTTGAACCAGCTAATCTGGATGACTTGAGATTCTTAACAAGGAAGACTGACCTCTGCGAGAAGGGTATCTGAGTTGCAAGTTCATCTGGTGAAGCAACCCTACCTCTTTATCCATAGGGACAGGGTTACTTTGAGAACTAATCCTTATTTTATCCCTAAAGCTGTATCCAAGTTTACTTTAATCCAGACTATCAAGCTCCCTGTTTTCTTTCCTGAACTTAAAATGAGTGAGAAAGGATACTCCATACCTTGGATCTCTACAGACAACTCAGGTACTATCTTGACCAAACTAAATATTTTGTATCTTTGAATCAATTGTTCATTTCATGTGAACGGGCAACCTGTGTCAAACAGATTACTTCCTAATGGTTTTCTAATGCTATTATCTTTTGTTATACTCACTATGACAAATTTCTTCCAGGCAGGGTCAATGCCCACTCTTCCAGGGCCTTAGCTTCATCTATGGCTTTTTGGAAAGGGTTAGATTAAAAAAAATAATCTAGAAGCTGCTACATGGTCTTCTTTACATACATTTACAAAGTACTATAAGTTTGATTCTTTCTCTAGGTCTAGATCAAGTTTTGCTAGGGACATTCTTCAGGGGCTTCTGAACCCTTTTCCTTCTTCCTCCCAAATATAGTTAGCTAAGATAATCTACTCATATAGCTAAGGCTACTGCAGCAGTGATCATTCGAACATCTGCCGCAGAATGCTTTATATTGACAGCAGTACCATTTTGAAGTCACAGTTGGTAGTTCTTATGCAGAAGTTAGTGAAAATATGTGTGTGTGTGTGTGTGTGTGTGTGTGTGTGTGTGTGTGTGTGTGTGTGTGTGTGTGTGTGTGTGTGTGTGTGTGTGTGAGTGTGTGTGTGTGTGTGTGTGTGTGTGTGTGTGTGAGTGTGTCTGTTTTTTAGGACCTTGAAGTATAGCACTGAAATATTCATGTCTGTAGCACTCAGTCACTGTCTGTCTCTCTCCCTCTGTCTCCCAATATATATGCATTATTTCAACAATTATTTACCATTTATTTGCCTAGTAGATGAGACAGTCTGCTGATGATTTTCAGCCATGGCATGGGTTTCCACAACTGTGTGCATATTATATCATGGTATAATGTTGGTTCATTACAGTAAAGAAACTGTAATATAAATTCCAAAACTAACATTTATGATCACATGAATGGTAAGTGTGTCTTTGCCTAAACATTTGCATGTCAGTACATATTGGTTGGCAGTTGTGGTCAGTATTACAAAGGTACATTATAACTTTGGTGCAGAGAACTGACACATTTCTTTTTTGGCTAATACTGTACCTGTCATCCATTTTACAATAATAAGACATGCGAGACAACCATCATTGGGAAGACATGTATATCTCCAGGAGAGGGACAAGTGATTGCTTTGAAATGCTGACCTTGTGGTTGGCAATACGTTCACAGTTTGATTAGAGCTTCAGTCTTGGGATATCTTGCAATATGGGTTGTGCCTCAAGAGTTTTCTGGACTTCACAAATGTTTCAGCAATTTTTAATTTTGATGGGGGAGGGTGTACAATATGCTAAAGTCTATACGATCACATGGCCAAGCTAGCTACATTCTCAATTAATGGTCCTGTGGCCTGGATATGCTTATGGAGTATAATCACTAGAGTCATGAAAGTAGTGCTCAGGCTTAAGTCACATATGTATGTCACCTCTGTATGTGGTCTAACACAATGAGGTGTGCTAACAGCACAGACTGTAGTTTCCCAACTTGAGGTCAATGATAAGCTTGTATGTATCATTGACCACAGAGATGTTGAAAAAGTGTGCCTTACTCCACTTGTACTTAAATGCTTCCTGTGGAGCAGCAGCTAACTAAGTAGGTTAGAGCTGTGTACAGGTTGATCTTGATGTGGCAGTATGGGACAGTTATGCAGGTGCTATTGAAGTGCATGGCAGTTGTTAAATTTCATGTGTTTAGTGGTCAGTTTTTCATAAGCTCAGTTTTTTTATCTTGGTAAATACTCACTGGTAAGATGTTATATGCAGCTGAGTAATTTTCACAGTAGATTTGTAGTGCCAGTTGGAATGGCGTTGATCACTAGAGGAGTAAGAGCAGACGCTATTACCTTATCTTTACTCACATGCTTTTGGTTGTGTCACTTTTTTATACTAGCATTAGACTTTGTTCCCTCCTGTCTGCTGGTCATCAGCGTCTCCTAGCCAATCAAATCACTTGCATCCTAATGTCTAAGGGCAAGGGTCAGCCAAGATTGTCCAACAAGTACTCAGCCATCAAGGTGATTCAGGATGTTTTGTTAGCCCTGCCACTTGCATCAGCCAATTGAGAAACAATGGATGGGGTATGCACTGAGAAACAGTTCTAGAATGTACCTGACTTTTGCTAGTTTCTGATGACAGCAGATATACCAATAAAACACAACAGGCATTGTGCAGTTATTTAAGTGTGACTACACCAGTGGAACTCTACCTCTGCTCATGTGCACCTCAGCTAGAACTTCCTCCAGTCATACCTCTCAACTGTCCAGATTTTCCCAGAATGTCTGTATTTTTCCTCATATTTTTGGTCTATTCCTCATAAAATTTGTGGTTTTCTGACAAATCATTGGAATAATCTGAAGAGTGAAGTCACCAAATAATGACATACATTTGAGATTCAGACTTCATATCCTTCAGAAAATGTATGTTAACACAAACCCTGTTACATTAGCAACTTTCTAAGTTTATAGTAGCAATATTTAAAATGTGTCCCTATTTTGGGCCTTTGTCCCCTCATTTTGTCAGGCTTTGTCTAGATTTCTTGCACTAAGAGGTTGAGATGTATGACTCCAGTCCAGGATGAGCACCCTTATCTCATTGCCTGAGAAGTCAAGCACACGAATTACAACTGCAGTGTTGGTTATCTGGTACTTAGTCAGTTCTGCATAAGCAAACGCCTGCTGTATGCCTTCCTTTAGCTAGATTTTAATTGGATGTCTATTCCATATTGTTTCACCATCAGATTGTCTGATTTATTGCTGCAGTATGCTACAGCATGGTTGTGCATATCATTTGTTTGGCATGTATACTGGCAGTTTCTTGTCTGTTGTGTTACTGTCAATCACTGTAGCCGACACTGTGTTCTTGTCCCTTTATGCTAAAGTTCACTGTGGCACTGATGATCGCCATTTGATACAACCCTCACTGTCACCTTGCATGCAGTCACTGTGTTGTCATTATAAGGCAGCTGCTGATATAAACATTTGAGTGTAACCACAGCTATTCCAGCTATTCTTTATTAGTGATACTACTGTCAGTTCTTGTATGTCTTTTTTGTATCAGTTATTCCGTATATATTAGGATATCATGAACTCTGCCTTGTCATATCATGCAGTTGTAGAATTATCAGTTTCCATAACTTTCCCTAAATGTCATTTTTGTGCTGTTGGCAGTCAGTTGCCTGAGGCAGTGTGGCAAGGTAGCTGCCATGGTCCGTCTGAAATGAAATGTGTGTGTAAATTGTGATGTATGCACTATGTAGCAGAAGCTACAAAATGAAACCCATCCATCCACAACCCCCTTTTACCATGTTTCCATATGGAGTTGGGGTGTCACTTCAGTGACAATCATCTAGAGCTGAGGTATACAATGCCATGTGGCTAGCCTGTCATGGAAGCTATAAAATTAAACATGCTTCTGTATTTTTCAGGTCCTACCACATGGTTGCCTACTGGGCTTATGTACTCTGGATTTTTAATAACCAAAGACTTGGCTGCAGAAACCAGTTGTCATTCCTGCATGTCTTGTATGCAGGACACATTGATGACCTCCTGCAGAAGACAATGAATAGATTTGCTTCATTCTTTTTGAAGGTTTATGACCTGGGTGTTTCCTAAGTAAATGTTTTTATGCATGTTATCAATACATCTGCCATTAAAACAGTCCCTTTTATAGTCTGAATGCATAGCAGTCATGTCACAATCATGCATAATTCATGCAATGAATGTGATTAATGTAGCATAATTAAAGCTATAACAAATACTAAAGTCTGTAATGTATACTGTTTTGACACTTTCTTGTTGTTGCACAGTATAAGTTGACCATAAGAAGGAAGCATTGCTGTTTTTTCTAAGTGTATGCACGTACAATAGCTTTGATATATTATAGGTTCATACAGGCAGTCCGTTTGCAGAATATTACACACCCAGCATTGATATATTATAGGTTCATATAGGCAGTCCGTTTGCAGAATATTACACACCCAGCCAGTCTTTAGACAGTGACGAAAGATGAGAAACAAAAGCTGCACCTTGTGTCTGTGACGTAAACACCCTCATCTTTATGCCAGGCAACTGCGAAGAAAAAAGGTTGTAATTTTTGGAACTTGATTTGTCCCCCCACCTCATTCATGAGTGCAGAGCATGCAGCTGTGTGATTTAGTAGCAAGCAGTAAGTTTCTTGTAAATGTACAAAGTAGTACTATGTGTGAGGGACCATAGATGATTGAATCATGCATTGTACAAATGTAAGTGATATCAATGCTGTATTTTGGGCAATCTAAGCCATGGTGATGTGGGTGTGTATTTCATCTAAACTGTTGGCTATGTAATGGAAGTAAAGCAGTGAAAGTCATTGCCTAGATTGTTCTTAGGATACACAGCTGGGAAAACTGCACCCTCATTAGAGAGAGGGAGGAAGGTGCTGCCCCACGGGAGGTGTCAATTGATATGTTTAGTGACTTTGATGCTGCGAGATGGTTGTGCTGTGAGGTACAGCAGAAATTTAGATAATGGACTGAACAACAGGAATGGAAACAACAAAACCAGTACAGTGTCAATGACCTAAAGATTGCATCAGAAATGACATATTCACATTCACACAGCTGACAGTTTGCTGACAACATCAACAGTGCTAATCAAGTTGTTGAAAGAAAAATAAGAGTTTCAATGTGTTATGGTGCATCTGAAGCAAACACTGCCAGGCTTCACATGTGCAGGTGCTGGATGAGTTCCATTTTATGTTAATTGCATGTTGTGTATGAACATAACAATGGTATTCTACAATAGCATGAGAGTGATGATGGTTAAATTACAAGGTTTATTAAAGTAAATGTAAACATGATACAGTTACTGTGTACGTGAGCAATTATTATTGTGAAAGCCTACACACACACACATGGTATAAAAAACGTTTAATACCTACAAGATGTTGTACAGTGTTGACTCCACAGTGTTTAGGCTGGAAGGAGTAGTATGCCATTATTATATTTTAATGACTGCTTGATTTGCTGGAAATGTTATCTGATGTATTAAAAATTTCAAGAGGGGGAAATGACTGACTATAGCAGTGTGATGACTTATGGCAAATGCAGGAGTATTAAAAATTAGGTGGAGACATCATAAGACTTTTGCAACAGGTAGCACACCCTCTTATAATGCAGACGGTTTTGGGTTCTATTCCCATACCAGGTAGATAGATTGCTGATATTGCAATACAACATAAGGGGGTGTTGTATCCCTGAGTGTGTCACCCTTTGGATGACATATTAAACCATGGTTCCATATGTCTGAGCTGGTGGTGACTCAGGTAGATGTAAAAGATCCCTCAGCATGTGATCGAAAAGAGTAGTGCAAGTTCCCCAATGCCCTGGCCAAATTTCTTCTGGTAGTATCAATACCACTTTGGGTCTCACTTGAAAAGATGCTATCAGCATAGTGGGACTAACCCAGTCAACAAAGGATGGGTAGATAAGTAAAAAATATATCATTTAAAAATCATTTGTTTTATGCGCATTAAAAAAAATAATACAATTGAAGTAATGGTATGCAAGATTTACTTAGGATGTGTGCAAACAAAAGGGCACATGTGAAGGTGGGTTCTGGTACTGCAATATATATTAAAAGTCCTTTTCAGTATTAAGTGACTATCAAGGTCTACTTGTCTGTACACATCAGTATTACAGCCTACATTTATGCAGAGACATTTCTGAAGATACAGTGAAGCATAAGGACAAGAACCAAGAATGATAAAGGAAGTAGAAGTAAGCAGCCAAACTCCACAGGTACAAGAAGTAACATTTATTGAGCGCTTTGTCTCCAAATACAAGACTTCTTCAGAAAAAATTAACAGAGCACAAACTTCCCTATATATATATATATATATA
This sequence comes from Protopterus annectens, assembly GCF_019279795.1. Classification (NCBI taxonomy): domain Eukaryota; kingdom Metazoa; phylum Chordata; order Ceratodontiformes; family Protopteridae; genus Protopterus; species Protopterus annectens. The sequence continues at coordinate 949,086,171 of NC_056748.1, read as the reverse complement.
TATATATATATATATATACACACACACAACCTCCTGCACAAGAATGAATTGAACACTAATCAAGTCCCCATCCTTAATTAATACAAGTAACATAAAACAAAAATCCTGACTGAATCTCATGAAAACACTTCATAAAAACTAAAATATATTCATAGTAATAACATTTAGACCTGAAGAATAATAATTTAGCCCATTGTATTCATGAAATAAAGCCCTTATGTTAACATGCATTAAAACTACTAAATGCGAAAAGCAGATTTTAATTTCAGTAAGGACAAAGTGTAATTATATGACTAAGTCCAGGATAGATGGAAGCATTCAGTCTAACCTGCCATTTCATTTCTAAAAATCTCAAGATAATTATCAGTGGGACCCCCTCTTGAACCAAGGTCTATATTATCAATCACACAAAACTTCAAAGTGTGATTAGGATGGTCTCTAATATGCCTGAACAAGGCATTGTTTTCATTTTTGTTAAGAATGTCATAATTGTGCTGATACACTCTCTGCTTAATGGCCCTCTTGGTCTTACCCACATAGAACCCTTCACAGAGCTGGCACATAGCAACACAAACTACCCCTTGGAATAACAAAAATATTTTCTCCTTGGTTTTATCACCCCAAAATGGGGAATTCTAACCAATTTTGCTTCCAACATAAACTTACACTGGGCACCTACCGCACTTAAAACAACCACCTTCCATAAAAGGTGTATGAACTCTTTCCAACATACCTTTTAATGAGGTCTCCTTCTTATATACAATAGTAGGAGTGTTACCTAGCACAGTAATTAACTCTTGTTCAAGTGTAAATACATTCTAGTGTTTGAAAACAATGTTACGGATATCAAAAAAGTTTTTTTGTAAATGGTAACACTAAAGCCCTCTCAAAGCTGTTAGCCTTTTCATGGGAAGCATTTTGTCCCATCCCATCTCTGTTACCCATAAGAATATAGTAAACACCATCACTTCTCTTGTTGACAACCTCGTCCATGATATTTTTAACAAATTGTTCAGGATAGCTCCTTTTTGTTAACATCCCCAATAATACCATACATTCATCAATAAATTTGTCATTTTCCAGCACCATTCTAGCTAGCATGTATTGCCTTTTAACTAGGGCCTTCTTCTGATGTGTGGGATGCCAACTGTCATAATGCAAAAGCATGTTCGAATTCATGGGCTTCCTATATAACACAGACATGAACTTTTTGTTGTTATAGTCCTTTCTTAAAGTAACATCTAAATAGTTAAGCCTATTGTCATCAATACTCATCGTGAATCTCAAGAATGAGGTAGTGTTGTTACGATATTCAAAAAACTCCCCAATTGCTCCCCCCCTTCTTTCCACAACAGGACTATATCATCCAAATAATGACCACAGAGTACCCAATACTTCCTATAAGGAGAATTCAGGACAGACAAATCTTCCCATTGGGCTAAAACTATATTAGCAAACACCGGGGTGCAGCAAGCACCCATAGCCACCCCCTGTGTTTGCTTAAAAAGCTGCCCTTCAAAATTCAGAAAATTGTTATCAAATACAAGTTCCATGAATGTCCGAACTGTAAGAATAGTATTGTGATCTAACCTACCATTTCAACCTGCCATTTTAGCAAAAGTGAAAACAATGCCTTGTTCAGGCATATTAGAGACCATCCTAATCACACTTTTAAGTTTTGTGTGATTGATAATATAGACCTTGGGGCAAAAGAGGGTCCCTCTGATGATTATCTTGAGTTTTAGAAATGAAATGGCAGGTTAGATTGAATGCTTCCATCTATCCTGGACTCAATGATAGAATTACACTTTGTTTTCTTCTTCTTTCGGCTGCTCCCGTTAGGGGTCACCACAGCAGATCAACTGTTTCCATTTCTTCCTGTCCTCTGCATCTTGCTGTGTCACACCAACCACCTGCATGTCCTCTCTCACCACATCCATAAACCTTATCTTAGGCCTCCCTCTTTTTCTCTTACCTGGCAGCTTCATCCTTAGCATCTTTTTCCCAATATACTCTGCATCCCTCCTCAGCACATGTGCAAACCAACATAATCTTGCATCTCTGGCTTTGTCTCCAAACCTTCCAACCTGGGTTGACCCTCTAATATACTTATTCCTAATCCTGTCCATCCTCGTCACACCCAGTGCAGATCTTAACATCTTCAACTCTGCCACGTCAAGCTCTGACACCTGCCTTTTTTTGTCAATGCCACTGTCTCCAACCCATATAACATAGCTGGTCTCACTACCCTCTTGTAGACCTTCCCTTTCACTCTTACTGGTACTCGTCTGTCACAAATCACTCCTGACACTCTTCTCCACCCACTCCATCCTGCCTGTACTCTCTTCTTCACCTCTCTTCCACACTCACCATTACTCTGAACTGTTGATCCCAAGTACTTAAACTCATCCACCTTCGCCACCTCTACTCCCTGCATCCTCACCATTCCTCTATCCTCCCTCTCATTCACACACATATATTCTGTCTTAGTCCTGCTGACCTTCATTCCTCTTCTCTCTAGAGCATATCTCCACCTCTCCAGGGTCTCCTCCACCTGTTCCCTACTCTCACTACAGATCACAATGTCATCTGCAAACATCATAGTCCACGGGGACTCCTGTCTGATCTCGTCTGTCAACCTGTCCATCACCATTGCAAATAACACTTTGTCCCTTACTGAAATTAAAATCTGTTGCATTTAGCAGTTTTAATGCATGTCAACATAAGGGCTTTATTTCTTGAATACAATGGGCTAAATTATTATTCTTCAGGTCTAAATTTTATTACTATGAATATATTTTAGTTTTTATGAAGTGTTTTCATGAGATTCAGTCAGGATTTTTGTTTTATGTTACTTGTATTAATTAAGGGTGGGGACTTGATTAGTGTTCAATTCATTCTTGTGCAGGAGGTTGTGTGTATATATAGGGAAGTCTGTGCTCTGTTAATGTATTCTGAAGAAGTCTTGTATTTGGAGACAAAGCGCTCAATAAATTTTGCTTTTCGTACCTGTGGAGTTTGTCTGCTTACTTCTACTTCCTTTATCATTCTTGAAGATACAATGAGCTGTAGCCATGGCTGCATAGCAACAAGTGGAATTTCTTGGAAAAAGGTTTATAATGAGGGATACATCAGATGTTGCAAATGTTATGCACGCGAAGTGGATGAGACATATGCCACTGACTGACATGATCTATTATTTCATACACAGGTTGCTTGGTATAATCCACCAAGATTCAAGCAATGACTTAGTGTCTGTCTTATGGATGTTAAACAAGAAAAGGTTACCTGTCTGAAGGGATCTCTTTTCATCACTTTCCACATTGTACATTATTATGTATAGTTTGGGTACAGAGATGTGGAATTGATGTTGACAATTTTAGCAAGTTTGTTAGTGAGGAGATTGTAAGCAACCTCCCAGAACATTACTTCCATTTCTACCACTTTAAAGAAGACATGTTTTAACTGGATTACTAATTTGTATTACTGCCTGATCAACTCAGGCCTTGTCACCTATGTCAGGTATTGATGAACCATGCACCACCTACCTGGTTTGACTCTGCAAACAGTTGAAAAAGAAATACATCAATTCAATGCATTGAAAAGTACAAGTGTAGAAGGTATGCATCATCTTACACTGTAAAATGTTAAATCATGATGTCAACATAGCACTGTAGTCAAGCCCATAACAAGAATGCCATGTAGCCATAAATTTACAGTATATGTATATGTAAGCAGAGTATTACAGGCATTTAGTGTGCAGACAGGAATGCTGTATACCAGCAATGCATGTAGTTTGAACTACAGCTGAGACCCACATAACGATGTAATGATTTGTTGTTAACTTAATTATATGACCACTGCACCTTACAAATAACTTGGTGAATATTTACCTAAATGGAAAAAAATTCTGTTAGTCTGAAGATATACTACTGTATATATATTTTTCCTTCTGTTTATAGCTTGTGGAGGATTTACTATCAGAACCACAGTCTATAGAGGAACACTATAATGCAGCGACACTGCAGTGGTACTGTGCAGGTAATTGTGCTGTCACTCGATACACTAAAGTAATGTGAAAAGATACTAAGCAATTACTGTTCATTTTATGGCCTGATGATATAATGTTGAACCATTATAATGCTGTGTAGCAAGTAGTGAATTTATTGGTTTATAGCTTATAGCTATAGAAGGAGCTGACAAGTTTAGATGTACATATGAACTGTAGACTGAAACCAAGTTAGTCATGACATGGCGGCACATCTGTGTGCAAATGGCTCCACGATGAACATAGTGTGAGTAGGACAAGTGTAGTAATAGTGTGACATGGGTAGTAACATGTCAACATTTATCAATATGCCACAGCACTGAGATAAGCAAGCTACATGCAGTCATACAGTATATTGGCAGAATCAGTGCTGCTTTTATAAGCGTGGCACTGTGGTTGTCCACGTAACTGTAAAACAGAAGACAAGTCATGAAAAACCATGATTCCAGTATGTTATGTAGAAAAGGATACAGTTGACAAAGTCACTGAAGGAAATAACGTTCTATCAGCACTGCATAACCCTTTATTTGTTTTTCATGTTAACATTTTTTTAACACCAAAGGTTATCACTTGCAGAGAAGGCTTTTTTTCAGCAGAGCAAGATTCATGACTCAGAGTTAAGCATGCAACCCAACAATGTAAGAGACATGTATTAGATGCGAGATCATTATGATGGCCCGAGATGACGTACAATTAGGGTCAAGTGCACTACTATGGGTTTGGTTTCATAAGGGTATAACACATGCAGTGGCTAGTCTGAGGTAGTGGAAGACAAATGAGAGGTAAACCAGGTTTCCTCACAAAGAGGGCAACAATGTAGCACACAGTTTGGTTATAGCTACAACAAATTTCTGAGTACAGGAACCCCTAATCCATAGCATAGTTTGATAGAAAGAGAACTGACAGAGTACATTGGATACTATGCAGTATTGGTGATGTGCGATCCTCTTTTACAACATACTGTGTGTTTAGAATGTGTTTGCTAAGTTGCTGCTGACCAGCCAAATACTGGTGTGATACAGGCTATAACAGTGTAACTGGATGCAGAAAATGTAGTGTCATCCTAATGAGCTGGCAAAAATATGTATGGTCTATTCCCATATCCCTATCATACCCGCACATCATCAGCGGTTCTGGTGGATTCAGCCTGTCATTCAAGGGGATGCTTGCAAACCCATGCTGGTACTTGAACACAGCCAACTCTTCTGTAAACTCAGCCAACTGAATACTGACCCAGACTTTATCAATGTCCAGCTGCTTGTGGAACTGTGCCCTGTAATTTCCCCAATGGAGAATTCCTGACTCCCACAATTAAAGACAGACAGAGGTAAACTCAGCCAACTGAATACTGACCCAGGCTTTAAACCTGTCCAGCTGCTTGCAGAACTGTGCCCTGTAATTTCCCCAGTGGAGAATTCCTGACTCCCACCATTAAAGACAGCCAGAGGTCTCACCAAACTTCCCATCTTTTACATGCTAACTTAATCTGTTAATGTTACTGTAGCTGTCAGTTCTTTTACCAGTACTGTATTGCATAGCAAACTCTACGTTGCTACAATACCACCAGAACTGCTCATTAAACCTCTCTCCTGCCATTAACTATTTCTTACCACCTGTCTCCCTCTCTCTTTTCTGTCAGCCCACCCGATGTGTACCCTAACTGCTCTCTTCCTTTCTGTGCTGTTCCTCCCTATCTGCCAATCTACTTACAGCTCACTTCCACAGTGTTCTGTATCACTTTTCTCACTTCCCCACTAGTTACCAGCACTCTTCCTCTCTACTGATTGCTTTTTCTTCAACTTCTTGCTTTTCCCAGGTCGGTGTACTATCTCTTCCCTGTACAATCTGCCTGTTACAGCTACCTCCTGAAACTCGACCTTCTTATCTATAATAACATAAAAAAAACATCAAAAACTAGGAGCCCTCTATAGGCACAACAACTTTCTCAGCCTTTCTGCTTAAAGGGCTCTTGCCTCATCATTTCTACTTCCAACTCTACTATAAGGCGCCCCCTACAGTCACCAATATTCAGTCCTCCCTGAAAACTAAACTCGACTCATGCTACAACAAAGTTGCCAAATTTGCTTCAAATGCTAAATTCTCCACCCACCATTGTTCTGCTCTGCAACAACTAAACTGGCTAGAATACCCCCATCACCTCACATACTTACAACTAACTACTACCCAAAAATTTATCTACTATGCAGCAGCCTGCCCATCCCTCTCCCATACCCTGACCATGTACCACCCCAATCATCATCTTAGATCAGAAAACAAAATGCTTCTAAACATTGACAAATCTAAGCTAGCAGCCAGTTAAATGCTGTATTCTTTTACTGTCTCCAAGATATGGAGCAGTCTTCCTCCTACACTCACTGTCATCTCTAATCCCTTAGCTTTTAAAAGATTCCTTAAACTTCATCTCTCTTCACATTGGATATGCACGTGCTCTCCTACTGACAACCTTAAAACTTGACCCCTGTCTTAACACATTGTATCACTACTTCCATAAGTTTATTTGACTGCAAAACATTATTACTTTTGTGCAACTACTTCTTTACATGTGCGAGATCTGCACTAAACTCTTCACTTTATGTATTCAACAGTTTCACACTTGCATGTATTTAATGTTCATTTTCAAGTATGAAGGGATCATCTACATGTCTACTGAAATGTCATTAGTGTTCAAAATTAATTTGAACTGTATTTAGTAACCATTTCGGATGTAACTATCAAATGTTTTAGTACTGTTCAAAACTGATCTATGTATTTTATCTTTTACTGTGTGCGCATGTAATGAGGAGCTTTTCTCCCTGGGCCTCCACTGAAAATGGGCTCTTCTAGGCCTAGTGGACTTTCCCAGTTAGCAAATGCAATAAATAAATAAATAAATGTAGGTATATTTCAGTGGATCATATACTGCAAAAGAGTCATGAGCCACTTATAGATAGATTTATAAATATGTTGTGTATTTCAGCTAGGTTGCATGTTAGAAGGACTGCTGACATCCAGGACAGCAATGAACATTTCTAAGAGATGATATTACTTATGAGAATGCTTTGTTAGTTTTACGTAAATTTACTTATTCATTTTATATTGTGTGCATTTGGTCATCTAGGAAATGCAGCAGACGTGTATAAATCTCAGACAAGAGCAAGGTGGTTTGTGTAATATTGACCAGCTGATTTTAACTTATGTTGTGCGTCAATATTTTCTTCCTTCCAAACAGGCAGAGATGGATATTTTACCAGCCTTTATTGCACTTTTACCACTGTGCTGAGCAACAACTGTGGAAATCAGCAGTGCAAGATGCAGCAGTTAAAGGACAATGACAGTTTAAGAAAAAGCATTGTCAGATGAAGACCTTTCAGAGTGTATGCAAGAGTGCAAGCAGACATGCCAAGTTATGGTGATTCCAGCCCAGAAAGAGGTGTGACAGATCACCATGATTTGGTGGTGCAATTCCCAGACACAATAGTGCCATCAAAAATGGACCACAGATAAAGTGTCAAAACAGAAGCAGAAGAAAACTGCAGTTCAGGTAAATACAGGACGATGTATGTTATGATGATACTTTGGACTGTGATGACAGTGTGCAGGACTTAATGCCACCTACTAGCAGCTCAACAATACAAGTAGAAGGCAAAGTTCCTGAGACTAGCATCACCACTGAGGAATTAATGTCTGAAACCAGTTTGGGAACAGAGAAAGATGAACTGCAACATAGCTCTAACTGTAGTGATTCATTGATAAGCAAGTCTCAGTCTGAGATGGATAAAGGAGATTATTGTTCGAGAAAAAAAAAATAATTTTATTTTTCAGAGCTACCTCAATATATTGCTGATTTGTCCAGCATGCAGTAGACCTGCTAGTGAAACTGACACTCGGTACATTTGTTACTATGAAATTGCCCTGTTTCAGTAGTCATGAAACTGTCAGTTGTGCAAGTCAGACAGTACTTGGTCGAATACCCATAGGAATTCTAGTAAGTGTAGCAGCAGTAGTATTGTACAGTGCAAGTGCATACATACGTACACACAACCCACACAAACATACGCACACACAACCCACACAAACATATGCACACACAACACACACGCATATGCACACACACATATGCACACACACAAAGCACACACATATTCACACACAACACACACACATGCGCACACACAATGCACAAACACAATGCACACACATACGCAAGCACATGCACACACATACACACACACACACATATGTGCACACAATGCACACACATATGCACACACAACACACACACATACGCACACACAACGCACACACATATGCACACAAACGCACACACAATGCACATACATATGCACACACAACACACACACATACACAATGCACACAATGTACACACATACGCACACACAATGCACACACATATGCACACACAACCCACACACAACACACACATATGCACACAAATGCACACACAACAGACACACATACACACAATGCACACACAGCATACACACATATGCACACACGTACACACACACACACACACAATGCATACGCATATATTCACACAACACACACATGCGCACACACATACGCACATACAATACACACACATATGCAAACACAATGCATACACATGCACACACACAATGCACACACATATGCACACACATACTCACACACATACGCACACACATATGCGCACACATCAAGTTTTTCTGCATACCTTGTAGTTGAATCAATCACAAAAATTATATTCTATGAAGTCCAAAGTGAGTATCTTTAACCAGACATTCAGCACCACTGACATGAACTTCAGGAGCGCGAACTGAAGGATGTTTAAGGCAGAGTGTTACAGTTAGGTGGAGAAAGATGTTGCGACAATCCAGGATTTTCAGCCAAGTAGTGTACCTACAGTATGATGGATTTAGACAAAAGATACATACTGGATTTTGCAGGGTCTATATTAGATAAACGAAAGTTTGTCTTACCGAATGCTGACATCATTGAAAATCCCGGAACTCGAAACTGCAATTGTGTGGGGCTGTGCCCCCTACACCCCCCACTAAATATGCATTCCAACTCCGAGATCGCACTACAGTGAGGAAAGGGCAAATATTCCCATCTTCACTGTACTGCGATCTCACAATTCTGGTTTCAGGTTCCGGGATTTTTGTTCATGTTAGCGTTCAGTACGATAAACTTTCATTTATCTTATATAGACCCGATTTCGCAGTAGAGCAGGTTGGTGAAGGAATGCCATTGCTGACACTAGAGAAGACAACTTTTTAGAAGTACATGAGAAAGTTATTTAGTAAGAATGTGAACATAAGTATTGTGACAAGTGACAGACAAAACAGACATCATGGGAAAGCATAATTAATGAACAGTAAATCTGCAGAGATGGACAATCAATTTGACATCTGATATATGTGCAAAAATATTACCAAAAAACTTCAGATAGCTGCCAAACAGAAAGGAAGGGAGAATTTAATGTCATGGTGTTGCAGTATTTACAATCATTTATTGTAGTGTACAACAATCTGTTATTTGAGGAGAAATGGTTGCCTCCCTCATATCATGTCATTGACCAACATAGCTAGAATGATGCTACAAAGTGTACGAAATTTCCAAATGAAGTCCCAGATCCTTGAGGAAGTCATAATAAGATTCAAATAACTAACATCAGAACCATGGATTAAAACTAAATGCCAAGAAATGCATAGTAGTATCCTTCAGGTGGTCGCCCACACCTGGTAACTATGATATTAATAACACAAATCTAACAAATGACCCAGCAGTCAGGGATTTGGCTACAAACATAGACAGTAATCTAGCCTTTGACCATCATGTGTCTACAGTAGTGAGGAAATCATTCTATGCTGTGCAACTTATAAACAAATGTATGGCATTTAGGTCCAAGGAAGACATTGTTCCACTCTTCAGCATTTATCAGACCTACCATTTTCTACAATGCCCCCTTTGGTGTGCACATATCCAGGCACATCCAACAATTGTAATGTCCATAAAGGTTTCTCACTAAATGAATGCAGGGTATAAGTAATATGTCCAATGCATACTGCCTCAAAGCCCGATTCCTGTATTTCATCTCCCACAGACTGTTGAGGGGTGATTTTTGCCTGGCACATACGATGTTGTCAGACTGCACCCTGATGGACCTTCTGCATATCTGCAAAACAAACAGCACCAGAATTATCCATTCTAAAGACTTACACCTTGACTATGATATAAATAGGACCTGCTGGAGAGACAAGTATGTATCCCAGAGACAACCCCTTTTATGGACAGGATTCCCCTCCATGTGAAGCAGAGTTCCTCCCTAGCCCAAGTCCTATGCAGACCGCCTCAAGCCCCTATTCCTGTATTCTGTCTCCTACAGGCTTTTGAGGGGAGATCTATGCCTGGCATACAGAGTATTGTCAGACCCCACTGTAATGGACCTCCTGCATATCCACAAAACAAACAGTACCAGAATTACCCATTCTAAAGTCTTAAACCTTGCCTGTGATATAAATAGGACCTGCTGGAGAGATAGGGATGTAGCCCAGAGACTACCACATCTATGGAACAGGCTCTACACCCATGTGAAGCAGAGTTTCTCCCTAATCCAATTCAACTGCAACTTGGACAATTGGATGGGAAACCGGAAATTCATCCCTGGTTTGGCACCTATGTTTCTGATGCAAACAGGTAACCTGTAAATGGTTCATCTCCCAGGCCCATGCTTACACTTATCAAGGGTATCAGAACTCGTCAGAGATTTGGGATGCATGGCTAGGCTTAAAAAGGCCCTTGTGGTCATTAGCCTAGTAGACACCTATGAACCTATAAGGGTAACTTGTACAATTGGATGGAGAAGAGGAAATTCATCCCTGGTTTAGCACCTATGTCTCTAATGGACACAGGCAGCTTGTAAATGGTTCATCTCCCAAGCCCCTGCTTATACTTATCAAGGGTACCAGAAATTGTCAGAGAGTTGGGATGCAGGGCTAGGCTTAAAAAATCCCTTATAGTCATTACCCTAGTATGTACCTATGAACCTATAAGTGGCTAAAGAAGGAAGGGAGTGCCACAGTGCAACCTGCAAGATTATAAGTAATCAATTTCTTTTAAAAGATCTGAAGTGAACTACAAAGTTCTGTAATACTGGATGTCTTGAAGTTTCCATGCATTACTGTCCCAAGGTATAGTACCTTAGTTATGAAGGCATGAAAACAAGGAGAACATTATGTATTTTGGACCACAATGAAAATCCAAACCAAGAACATGCAATTATTATATGCCTATCTAAAAACTTTGGGATGGACGATGAAAAAAGATACAGAATTGTGTATCCATAGGCTAAACAGGAGTGGATAGTAATTTCCAATATTTCAGGAACATAACTGTGATTATATCCATGGTCCAATGATGAACGTTGTCTTGGCAAAGAAAGGTGCACTAATTGTGGAGCCAATGGAAGTATCACAACTACTGAAAAACATCACCAGGTTTGAGCATCCACAAAAAAAGTGCCATCATTTCATAGTTACTATCATATTTTGACAAGAAGTAGACAGAATCATGGGAGGAAATAAAAATAATAATATTAATTACGAAAAATGCTATCATCAATTATACTAAGAAGGAAACAGATTCAGGTAGTCTGAAAGGCTTTGACAGCAGTAACTAATCTGATTTATTGTCTTTCCATAGATGGAAAAACTTCAAGAGAAATAAAACTTGACAAGCGTTCTACAGTGCATGGTAAGGAAAGCATTTAAGAACTTACATTCCTAGGGTTACAGTTCTTTGGAAGAAATCAAAGCAACAGATGTGCTATGTTCTCTGAGGCTGATGTGCTGGGCTTGCAGTAGAAGTCAGTTTTTTGGTACCCAACATAAAGAACATCTGATCAGAAAATACTCACTATTGAAATGACAGGACTCATAATGCTGAGTCCCAACATAGATTCATAGGTGTTTACAAGGCTAACAACCACAAGGGTCTTTTAAGCCTAGACATGCATCCCAACTCTCTAACAAGTTAAGTGTAAGCATGCCTAAGAGATGAACCATTTACAGGTTACCTGTGTCCATTAGAGACATAGGTGCCAAACCAAGGATGAAGTTTCGGTTTCCCATCCAATTGCCAAGTTGTACTTGTATTGGGTTAGGGAGGAGCTCTGCTTCACATGGATGGGGAACCTGTTCCAAAGACAGGGTACTCTCTGGGATACATACCTATCTCTCCAGCAGGTCCTATTTACATCACAGGCAAGGTTTGAGTCTTTAGAATGGGTAATTCTGGTGCTGTTTGTTTCATGAATATGCAGGAGGTACATCAGAGTAGGGTCTGACAATGCCCTGTATGCCAGGCATAGATCTCCCCTCAAAAGCCTGTAGGAAATAGAATACAGGGATAGGGCTTTGAGGCAGTCTGCATAGGACATAATACTTATGCCCTGTATTCTTTTAGTGAGGAACCTCTGTGAACATTCCAATTGTTGGATATGCCTGGTTAGGTACACACCAAAGGGGCATTGTACTCAATGATAGGTCTGATGAACGCCGAATACAGTGGAACAATGACTTCCTTAGACTTAGATGCCATACCTTTGTTTATACGTTGTGCAACATAGAATGATTTCCTCACCACTGTAGACATGTGATGACCAAAGGCTAGATTACTATCTATGTGTGTCCCTATGTTCCTGTCTACTAGGTCAACTCTAAGGGGTGTGTTGTCAATATGATAGTTACCAAGAATGGATGACTTCCCAAAGGATATTATTATGCATTTCTTGGCATTTAAATTTAGTCCATAGCTCTGACACCAGTTGTTTGTCTGTATCAGTCTCTGCTGAAGAACATTTGTGTCAGTGTGAGATTCAATGACAGTTCCTAATTTGCAATCATCTGCAAATTTAGTGAGCAAGAGAACACTGACATTGGCTTTGACTTCTGAGAAGTAAATGTCAAAAAGGAGCAGTCCAAGGACTGATCTCAGAGGGACTCACTTGTGACTAGCCTCTTTGTAGAGGTGGATTCCCCAATTCTAACTTCTTGGGTCCTGTCTGTGAGCCAGTTGGCTATCCACCAGGTGAAATACGGGTTTGCACCTAACATCTTGAGTTTGTCAACAATGCCTGAGTTGGGTATTGTGTCAAATGCCTTGGCCAGGTCAATGTAGGCAGTGTGAATGATTTTGCCATTATCCATTGCTTTGGTGACCTTCTCAAAGAAGTCCACCAGGTTGAGTAGGCATGATCTGCCCTTGACGAAACTAAACTGGGCTGGGTCCAATGTCTGGAGGTTTACTATATCTCTACTGATCATCTACATGATAATTCTTTCCATGACTTTACATATAAGACTAGTGAGACTTATGGGTCTGTAGTTTCCAGGGTCTGTAGATGGCCCACTTTTGTGTAGAGGGATGACTGTTGCCTTTCTCCATTCATAAGGCACAAAGTCTGTTTGGAGGCTGCAGTTAAAGAGTAATTCCAGAGGCCCTGATAGGTCATGTTTCATGCTATTTGGAAGGCATCCTGGGATATTGTCTGGGCCCACTGATGCAGTGTTCTTGGTCTTAGAGAGAGCATTAAGGACCTGTTCCCTAGTGATAGTAGTGGAGTTATATTTGATTATATTTCCTGATTGAAGTTTGAGGGGGAGAGAGGAGTAAAGTTGGAGCTGAATTTATCAGCCAGAAGGTTTGTTATATCTTTTAGCTCAGCATAGGTGGCTCCATTTACAATGAGCCCTGCAGACACTTGTGTATTGCCCTTGAGATTGCGGACATAGCTAAAGAATGCTTTGTGGTTGTCCTTGGCCTGGAAGGCCAAACTTACCTCAAATTTGGCTTTGGTACACTTTATTTGCTTTCTGAGTTGTTTGTTTAGTTTGATGAACATGCTTTTATCCTGCAGGGTTCTGCACCTCCTAATTTATGACATGATTTTCTTCCTCCTGTTATACAGACAATTGATTTTGTGATTCCACCAGGGTGGCTTGTTTTTTGAGTTAGTTCTGTACTTCTTCCTGGTGAGTACAGCTGCCTCTATGCAGCTATTAACATGCTTGTACAAGGTTTCTGTAAACAGTTCTGCATAGGCAGAAGTGTTCTCAGGGTTTATGGAGGCTTGAAATTTTGCCAGGTTCTCACTTAATAGCCGGAGGTTAGCCTTAGAATAGTTCCTGAATATTTCAGATTTAGCTGGATGTCCAGGCTTTATTTTTAGTTCGAGGGAGACCATTTTGTGGTCTGACTTTACCAGGGAAGGCATTACAGTAGGGGATGTGCAGCAGTCTCCCATATTAGTGAGTACCAGATCCAGTATGGTTGCACCCCTGGTTGGTGTATTGACTATCTTATCCAGTGAGTTTGTGTTTACAAAATCCAAGAATCTCTGTGCATGTATGTTTGGTGTCATATATGATTCCCAGTTAATAGTGGGGTAATTAAAGTCACGCATGAATATGGTATTAGGTTGGATGGTTAGTGTTTCTAATAAGTTTAAATACGTGGTATGGGTTTCCTGAGTCATAGAGGGGGACCTATAGCTTGCAAGGAGGTGGTATTGGATTTTACCTATGGTGATTTGAACATGGAGCAGCTCACATGCATTGCCCTGTTTGACCAGCCTTGAAGTATATTTATTTGTGATGTAAATAGACACCTCCACCTTTAGTCCTTGGCTGTGAAGCAGCTGGCCTAAATGTGTGGAAGGCATTATAAGCTTGCACTGTTGGTTTGCTCTTGGTGGCTTTAAACCATGTCCCAGTGACAGCACAGACATCAGTATTCTCTAAGGTAAAACTTGGTGAAAAAAAAAGACTGCAAATCCATGAAAAGAGCAACTGCTGAACATAGCTCTTTTCCTTTAAGCTACTTTTTCTGCATGGGGAAAAGCCCTCTGTGCCCCTGATGTGGGGGGGGGGGGGGCAAGTCTCACTCCCAAACTTATGCACATACTGACTCTGAAATTGTCTTAACTCTGCAGTCTCAGACTTGATATACATAAGTCCAGATTTTTGGCAATTCAGTCTCCACATTATGGGACTCACTTGTGCAAGTCCTGCAATTTCAAATGGTTACCGTCATAAAAAAGTGGACAAAGTTTATGCATTCTGAAATTTGATAAGGTGTCATGAGTTACACTTGGGTTCTGAATTGTAAAATCTTTAGTATGAGGTCAAAAAGAAGATTGTTGTTGGACACAGTAAGGTAGGTGCTTAAGTTGTCAGCTAGAATATGTTGACTATTAGTTACAGCACTGGCTGTATGTTTTTTTTTTTAGAGTGGTGATCTGTGCAACACATTTCATTTTTCACTTGAGAGTAGGGTTGGTTGAAATGGCAGATACTGGACTGGAGATGATAGACACATGTTTGTGTATGCTTATAGATTTGTTGCAAAAATAACATTAAATGTAAGCTACTGATCATAGCCACTCCTCTCAACTGTCCCTATTTACATGGATGTTTTTGGCTCAAAATAAAGTTCTGGTCCCTCCCCAATTTCTCATAAAACTGGCAATCTTTGGAGAAGAGGTGGTGAACTACACTCAGTAAATGAAAATAATGACATTTATAGAATTTTTTTACTTCATAACATGCATGTTAATTCACATTCACATTTTCTGTGAATTTCTGAAGTTAATACTAATATTTTAAAAAGTGAGCCATATTATCCTTGATACCTCTGTATAAGTAATAGAGGTTTGAAGCAAGCAGCTGTGAGCTGTGATCCTGGCAGAATAAATGATAAAACTGAAAGTGGTACAAGGTGTAGTAACTTAAGGGAATATCATGAATGTGTATTGCTCACTATGGACTAACACGATTTACTATGTGCAAATGGAATAACCAATGACATATTTCCATAATTTTTCTTATGGTACAATGATGAATTTTATGAAAACCTGGGACTGGAATAGTATATCTATGGTTATAAGTTAATGTTTCAGATAAATATGTCTAGCCAATGTTATAGTAGTGTGTTCACAACAGGATGACAACACAAAGAGCAGATATGAGGCTGAAGTGGTGCAAAGGCAGACGTTTGGTTGATACTACAGCTCCTGTGGAGTACCATGGAAAGAACAATAGCGAATGAAGTCAACAGTACAGTGCATTTTGTGAAAAAGTGCATCATCAACCTTCCATACTTACCAAGTGTGATGATAGGAGGTACTGCCAGCCATCCCAGGGTAGAGCAGTGGATATATGACTTGTGCCAGCACAGCTAGCTGGAGTTTTGTAAATTATATGTCATTTTTATAGCAAACTGATTTGTACAAATTCTTATGCTGAAAATTTATTTGTGAGATTTACTTGTGTTAAAATGTACAAACAATGCACCCTGCTGGAATGAAAAGAAATGTACATCTATTACTGTACCTGAATTAAATGTATATGTTTTAATAGAGGATACTGGGACAGCAGAGGTTAACCAACTAGCTTGCTTTAAGAAAAATAAGGGAAATGTAAATGAGCTGTTAAACCATTAAAATGGCACCCCACAGTACTGAATAGGACTGGCGACAGTGGGTCTGGATGCAGCCTCTGTTCTTTAGCTCAGCAAAAAGTGGTGAAGCCCCAAACACTACTATAAACATTTAGATGTGTATTGTAGTTAAATGCTAAATTCCTGTCTCAGCTTCAAAGGAGGATACTAAGAGAACCTAGAGTCAGGTGACCAGATAAGGTCATTCTGCAAGCCATCTTGGATATTATATTTTACAGGGAGTAATCTCTGAGTATTGAGTATTCTGTTTTGGGGAACCTGACTGGAAGGACTGCTCACGTATTTCATTGTGACTTGCTCTATCAGGTAAGTTATTAAGGAATAGTAATTCTTCTAGATTCAGTCAGGATTATAGTGAAGCTTAATGCAGACACTGTTTTTCTTTATTTGTACAAGTCTGTCCATCAGTGTTATTTTTAATATTTCCTGTGATTTCAACTCTGTGGTTTACCATAAATATATATTTAGTATTTTCTTGTTCTTTTATTATTTATTATTAAATATATTTAAAATTTTCATTGTGGCTGGTCCTTTTTAGAAAATATTTAAGATTTGAGAGCATTTGCCCATATTTCTTTGGTGATAACTCTGGCCACTCCTGAAAGCCTTGTTGTTTGGTCATCATTACCATTTGTATTAATATTAACTTTACTCAGCATAATTGGATACCCTTTTAAGAGCCTTATAGTAGCTGACTAGTGGCTGTGAATCTACCTTATAGTCTGAGCAAAGTTGGTAGAGCGGGTAATCTGTGCCAGCCTTTCCAAGGTGTGTCAGGCATGTGTGTGTGTGTGTGTGTGTGTGTGTGTGTGTGTGTGTGTGTGTGTGTGTGTGTGTGTGTGTGTGTGAAAATTAAGTCTTATAGAGTATGTATATCAGCTACTTGGGGCAGGGACATGAAGCACTGGTTTCACAGTGCCAGTGGGGAGCCTTATTGGGGACCTGGGGAGAGGCAGATAGAGACACCCAGCCCCAGGCTGAATGTGTGCCTGTGTGCTGTTAAGGAAAATTGTACTTGATGCAGAGAGGTCTGCATGTGGAAATACTGAGTGTATCCATTTGTTTTTCAAGTGCACTTCCCTCTCCAGTGTCAGTGGAGAGGATTCAGGCTCCATGTGTGGGGGCATCACATATTGGAGAGAAGTGGTGGGATATTAATTGAACTCCTTAGCCTGTAAGCAGTTGTCACTAAAAAGGTGTACTCAAAAGCAGCCACAAAGTAGACATTCAGAATTTCATATCGCAATAGTTTTCTTTATTTACTTTTTGTTAGCTTAGTTAGTCAGGGAGAGCAGGCAAGGATGTCACCAAAGGATTATGGCAAGCTGACAAGGAACCAGTTGGCTGAGATGTGCCAAGGTAAAGGACTGGTGCATGCCAATCTGACTAAAGGGGAAATGATTGCAGCCTTAATCACAGCTGCAACACAGACCAGCAACCAGGAAGACAACCAGTCTGGCTATGGGGATGTACAGCTCTTAGAAACAGAACAGTTCAATGTTTCCTCACAGGACTTAAAAATCCATCTGGAGTTAAAGAGACTTCAACTGAAGGCCAAAGGTTTGGCACTAGAATCATTAGAGACACTGCAGCATTTGGAGGCTGAGGAAAATGAGAGACTATGGCATTTGGAGTCTGAAGTAAAGGAGAACCAGTATCAACATGAGAGGGAGATTCTGACTTTGCCAGGGTCATGGAGGTAATGGGGAAGGGAATAACCCAACCACAGAAGCAATAAATCTCAGTAAATTTCTTCCACGATTTTCATGGAAGATAATTTTCATAGTTTTATTCATATATTTGAAAAGTTACGTAAACAATATAATTTTGACCAAGGGCTCTGGGTAGAGTTCCTGACTCCCACACTACACTGTAAAGCTGTAACTGCCATTTCTAAATTGTCTCATACTGATTACTATGTTACAGTTAAAAATTGTTTATTGGTTTTAAGTTAATACCTGAAGCTTACAGAAAAAAGTTTTGTGAGCATAGACTCAAGGCAGATGAAAGTGTGTGCTATTATATTGCTGGGTTAAGTACTTATTTTCATAGGTGGGTGAGTGGGTGAAAGGTCACCACTTTTTAAGGGCTAGCAGACCTTTTGGTGAGGGAACAAGCCCTTAGCACTTTGCCTGAGAACATGAGAATCTGTTTGGCAGACGGGGAATGTAGCTCTGTAGATGATCTGGGGGAAATAGGGGATCTCTGCACATGGATATAAGGGAACCCATGGTGGGCAGCCTAAAATGCCCCAACAGAGTTTGCCAGTCACAGTGAAGCCACTAATTCAGGTACACAGCCAAGATCAAATGTTAAATGTTTTAAATCTAACCAGTGGGGCCATGTAGCATATAGATGTCTATGGATGCAAGGTGGGGAACAAACAGTGGGGGAGCCAGCAAGTGGGCGTAACAGAATGCCAGTGGTAAGTTGTCTGGAAACAACAGGGGTATCAAACTACTAAGACAATTTGTATCCTATCTTGGTTTATAGAAGACAGGCTAGTGCCAAGAGAGACACAGTCTCTGATATAACCATTGTGAAGCCTGTAGTGGTTAAAGAGGAACAATACTTGCCTGGGCAGTCCATTCCAGTCAGAGCTTTAGGAAGCTTCCCATTCCTATTGCCTTTGGCCAGGGTTCACCTTGACTGGGAGGGTGGAAAAGGAAGCAAGTAAGTAGGTGGGTTTGAGGATATTGCTTCAGATGTCTTAATAGGGAATGATTCTGATAATGCAGTATCTTGTGTGCATGCACTGACATGCTGTCAGGCCTGGAGACAGGCATGTGGGTCTGGTAGCCTGGGGTAGACCCAGACAGACTGCATCCCTGAAGCCATAACTGGTGAGGTGGCTAATTCAGGGAAAGAGCTACCCTGTAGCAGTTAGGCTGAAGATTAGCCACTGCTGCTGGTAGGTACTGATGTTCCCTTGAACAGGGTGACTGCAAGGGTAGACGTGAGTGGTAGTACCCAAACTGACAGTGAGGTACTGCTGTCAGAAGATACCAGACTTCCTGTGAAAGGGGAGATAAAGTTGATTTCAACTCCAAGGCAATTACTTGCATTACAAAGCATAGCTAAAACAAATAGTGCAGCAACATTCCTTCTGGGAATTCACATTAAGAGGACTTGATACCTCATGAAATCCCAACATCACCTTGGCTAAAAGTGGGAGCTGATTTGTTTTGGCATAACAAACTTAACTTTATGCTCTGAGCTGACTGTTACTTGAATCCACCTAAAAGTTATTCAACTGAAAAGCACAACAGCCTATACTGTAGCACGTGCGTTTAAATCAACATATGGAATAACTCACCAAGTAATGCCAAGCAACAGTCCACAATTTGTTCATTGAGAATTCATATATTTTTAAGAGCTTATGAGTTTCAACATATCACTTCAGGTGAAACATGCTTGTAATCATATTGGTAAGTAGAATGCATTGTCTAGACTTTCTGAAGAAATGTGATACATCAGATCAGATCAGCATTCACCCTGTATGATTAGACTGGTTTACTACTGAACTCTCGAAAGTAAAAAAAAAAAAAAAAAAAAAAAAGGTATTTAACAGCGAACTAATTTGCCGAAAGTACACATAACCTAACCATCCTAATGTCGAAAATCAGCTGTTAATGCTGAAAATGTCGGGCATGACATTTTTGGCACTTAGCAGCAATGGCACCCTTGCTGCTACTCCCTAGCTAGCACACCTAACATCCAGATTATGCAGAGGTGCAAGCCCCCCTGCACCCCCCTGGGGGGGGCTGTGTCCCCTACCCCCCAACTATATATTCCAACTCTGAGATCTCACTACAGTGAGGAAAGGGATGCATTTCCCTAACCGCACTGTACCGTGATGCCTGTACATCCCTTCGAACGTTATATTTGTGAAGGCACAGTCCATTCGCAATTATAACATTCGCTCATTTAAACTGCAGACATATGAAGTATTCGAACATCTGTAGTTCGAATACTTCATAGCCGTATAATGGTATGGTGACATTACAATGGTAAACCGATTAGACTATATAAATACACTTATGCAACCTGTTGGTTTAGCACATTAATAGTTATTATTGTGAATACCATTAACAGCTATTATTGTGGAGAAAACTGAGTTCAAAATTACCAATAGCTTTTAGTAAACAGTTTCCAGAAATTAGGATGAAATATGAAGATTTTCATAGACATGACAGATAAAACAGAAACACTACTGTGAAAGAAAATGCCAAAAACATGGCTTTAGGAAATGAGAAAGAGTCAAAGTATCACCAGATGAAAAGGTTGGGCATAAAATAACTGGTGCTGGAGACTCCGTCTAAAACTCAGTGCTAAGAAATGTACAATAGTAACCTTTGGGAAGATGGTTATGCCTGGAAACTGCCACACTGATAATACAACCCTAAGAGTACAGCCACCATTCAGAGATTTGGGAATGCATGCAGTCAGTAACCTGGCTTTTAAATATCATGTTACAGTAGTAAGGAAATAATACTATGCTGTGTAACTTATAAGTAAGGGTATGGTATCCGGGTCCAAGGATGTCATTGTTCTACTGTACTCAGCCCTCATCAGACCAATCATTCAGTACAACATCCCCTTTGGTATGTACCTGACCAGGAAAATGCAGCAAGTGGAGTGTCCATAGAGGTTCTCACAAAAAGAATACAGTGTGTAAACAACTTGTCTTACACAGACCACCTCAAACTCTTATTACTGTACCTGGTCTCCCACAGACTGTCAAGAGGTAACCTAAACCTGGCCTATAAAGCATCTTCTAATCCCCTCTAAATTACTTGTTTCACTTCTATAAAACAAATAGCATCAAAATAACCCAATCTAGTGACCCGTGCCTCATCTGCAACATAAACTGGAAATGTTAGCATGAGAGGTCTGTGTCTTAGAGACTACCCTTTCTCTAGAACAGGCTTCCCATTCATGTGAAGCAGAGTTTTCCCTAATCCAATTCAGGCAAAGCTTGACCCAGTGAATGGGGAGTCAGAAATGTACCCATGGTCTGGCAACTATATGTCTAGTAGACAGATGTGGACTGTAAATGCTTCACCACCCAGGCCCAAGTCTACATATACCCCTAAAATAAACCTGAGGTATCAAAACTTGTCAGACACATTTCAGAAGCATGACTAGGCTTAAAACAGCCCCCAGGGGTCATTAGCCTAGTAATCACCTATAAACCTATGAAAAAGCAACAGTATAAGGTTATCACCAATCTGAAATGCTACAGTGTTCACTGATATGGCATGCAGATTTTTGAAGAACTCACAGATAGACAGAAACTGCTGAGTCAAGACTACTTGTAATAAAGTGTAGTGCCTGAGATGACAGAAGTGCCCATGGATACTAAGAAATTGTCTTTAGGTGATAACAAAGATAAAACTTCCTAGTCAGTGCCAGGAACCATTACTAGTTTTGCAGGAAATATAGTCGAAGATTTGTTAATGTCTACTTCTGCTGATAAAAGAGTACCGATGCTTTACCTACCACAAAATATCTTCTATAGTGGCTATGGTAGAGTCATAAAAAAGTACTCAGTTTCAGCTACTGTACATAATAGTTACTGTTAAAAGTGAAATTCTGTGAGTATTGTCCCATGACTCACTAGCAAACTATGAAATTAACAACAACTCAAGTGTTAAAAAGTATATAAAGTGTACTAATAAAATATATATGCAAGCAGAGGCTATCATAGAAGTCAGATTCTAAATTAAAAAAATCCCTTAACCGATAGCTGCTCTGCTTATTGGACAGAGAAAGCACAAGATATTTTTTATGCCAAGAAGAGTACTTTGTTAGTTTGTCAAAATCATTTTATGGGGTATTTTACTTGTTTACTTAGTTATTAAATACTACACAAATAAATGATTAAACAAATTGATGAATGAAACACCCATGGAGAAATGTGAAAATCATCTCAAAAAGTCACCATCAATATTGACACACCAATCATCTTAAATATGTTGTCATTCTGCTCCAAAACGCATCTAGAAATGGTGGCCTAGTTTTGTTCAAAGATTCAGTAAATGCCTTTATCAATATAATTACAATTTGCTTTTGCGAGCCGATTAAATGCTAAGAAACAAAAGTATTCTTTAGATGTAGTGATCTTTTTGCAGCAGTACTGACTGACTTAAAAAATGCATAACTTATACATATATAAACTAATCATTGCTTTATGCAGACTTATTCATGGACAGCTTGTGTGCTGTCTTTAATACTGCACTCCATCCCCCACACATAGGACGCAGTGTCATTGAAACCAACGTGGCAGATGATCTATAAATCTCATCACATACGTGTTCCGCAAGCTCTTGCTGTTGCCATCTGCCACTTTCCCAGCAGCCCTTGTAGCTTAGCATATGTTTATGCATAGGAGCAAGGCACACGCTGCAACATAGCTATGAATTTCCAGAGGAACTAGCAGGGAGGATTCACATACTATATCATTCCAAACTGGAGAAAATCATTTCAAGGATTGCAGTTCTGTTAAATAGATAAACACAAATTAAACTCCTGATGAGCACAGATGTAATAGCTAAAACAACAAGAATAAAAATATGTGTCTACATATTCTGTCTCATTCTAACCTTTCTTTTCCTTATTGTACTCTTGTGTTATAATTAAAAAACAAGTTCTACCAAAATTATGATAAAAACTACAATCCTTTTATTATTTGGGATGCAAATATTCATGGTTTGCAGGAAAATACCTGCACATGGAAATGATCCACTAATTACAGTACACTACATTTGTTTATATGTATATTGATTTTATCTGTGTTGTGTGTACTACATTTATTAGTGGCAGCATTTGTGATATCTGTGCCTGCCTTTTGAATTCTCGGTTATACCTGTGTATGTTATAATTTTATCTACATGGCAAATATTGTTCAGAACAGTGTAAATGCTTGTACATTTTGAAACAATGCTGATGCCAAAACACGCAATGATAAAATACACAAATCACACTAGACAGCATTACAATCACAGTAAAAAAAATGAGAAATATCAGTTGTAGCTTGTAACAGTTGATAACGGAAAAAGAGTCTGTCTGAAAGATTCTGAAAGTATTTCCTTTTACTGTAAAAATGCACAGATAACCTAATCTCAGGAAATGGGTCAGAATAAGTTTGTGATATATAGCAGTGCTATGAATACAATGTACGCAAACACTCCTTTTTCCCATTGCTGGGTGCTTGCCCCCTTTATCTAAAGCTGTTTCTGTTGTCCCATCTATCATTAAAATGAATACAATGGTCTATTTGTCTCTTAAAAAAATCACAGGAAAGGTTATAGTTCAAAAAAAAGCTCATATGACGGAGAGAGGAATTCTGCTTTAACAGCTATCATTCCTAACTTCTTATTACATTAAGATCAGAGAATAGAGACTAGGGAATGTGTTATTTTGTTTTTAGCATTATGCTGAAATGGCACAAGGTAGGATTACTAAATTGTGGCTCTCGAGATTCTGATTATCTTCCCTAAAATAATGTTAAAGTCAGTTTAACAGTTTCACATGAAGCTATTCTGAAAATACATATAAATTATTTATTTCCTCCACATGCAGCTGAAAGTATTACAGGAGATTGATTCACAACAAGAGAGTATCCTCATTGGCAGATGCTGCCCGTCTCTATTGTATGATGACTCCCTTCTGCACACCCATTTAGAAGTGCATCTACTTCTCAGATAGATCAGATCAGTGGACCACAAGTGAGGTCAACTGAAACTAAATCCCTGAAGAAAACATCTTACTTTTAGGCTTATTATGTTTACTTTGCTGGTAAATAACTCCTTTGTACAAACAATCTGTCTGAAGATTATGGACATGATTATGATGATACATGAAGTCTGTGTTCAGCTGTAAGAATTTGTCAGTAAACTGTCTTAAAACAACCTTTCTTATAACATCTGTATTGTTTGGATCATAGCTATTATTTCTGTTCCTAGGATATTTACATGTATGACTCAAGGACAGTGACAAATTCACATATAGAGATACAAACAGCTATTAAAATGCAACAACAAAAGTGATTCCCAAAAAAAATGAGATTCTAAGTATACAACAAATACATCTATTGTGTCAAACATTACCTCCTAACTTATTCAGCTTGGTTATCTTATGTATCCCTTCTCTAACTATTTAGAATCTCATGTTTTTTGGAAATCAGTTTTGTCACTGTCTTTTAGTTCTTGGTTTTATGGATTCCCATTTCCCAATTGTCTTACTGTTTGGTTATACAAACAGATACTGTTAAAAAGACACTCAATATTAGTTACAGAAAGATTATAATAACTGATGAAGCCAGTGTGGACACAAACACATACAGTGTTAAAAGCAAGACAGTTAAATTATGATATATTGCCTGATATGCATATTTATAAAAGGTGTAAGGATGATTTGGTTCAGAATAAGGAAGAATGTAGCTTCTGATTAACACAAAAAAAAGAAAAAGAAGGGCAGTGCTAGGAATGTTCAGAAAGCAATCAAAATAATCATGAAAATAAACATGAAAACATCTATCAGAGGTGCTAGAGGATGAACATGCAGAAAGAAAATTTTGAATCTAGTCACGGCAAATAGGACTGTCAGTCATTACATATAAATGCAATTTACAAATCAGATCCTAGTAATAGGAGATTCAATGTCAAAAGATGTTCAGAACTGGTTCTCAGGAATACATATAAATAATTTGACAAAATTATAATAATGGGCAGATTTTATGATGCAGGAAAAATGACTAATGGGAATTTTGTAAAGGAGACTTTGGAGGTAAATATTCTGCCTGCCCCAAGTTTGAGAAGGACTAAATTAAAAGTTGCTCTTAGTATGTCTAGCATGTTGCCTGGCTCTGGGAGGAACCCACATTCAGTTCTGGGAAAAGATTATAGTTGAGTAATAAGGCAGTAATGGGCTATTTGGGAAGAATATGATCTACCTGAATCATGGGGACAATAAGCCTGTTGGAAACTTGCAGGTTTCTTAGGGGCAGGGATAATTTCTGTACCAAAAAGAATACAATCAGCTTCTACAAGTGTAATGCACAAACTTTGAATAAAAAACTCTTTGAACTAAGAGGTGAGATATGGGGCTATGATGTTATTCTTATCTCAGAAACCTAGGTTAGTGCAAATAAGAAATTCTTAGCTTTTCCACGGGCATACATGGGGTTAGAACCAACAGCATGACTGAAATACAATCATACCCTTATCGTGAAATCATACGACTTAAAATGAGAAAAATAAGCAACAGTTTGAGATTTCTTTACCTTTGAGACTTCCAGGGCAACACAAGAACAATCTAAAAGTATTATTTAATAATCCCCGGGATTCATGAAGCTCGGCGCAAGGCCGGCAGTAGGCTTGCGCCGACAGTGCAGCGTGAAGATGGCACAGTAGCGCCAAATGCATATTCATGAAGGCGCGCTGCCGCCACAGCCACATGCATAGGAAAGGAGCGCGAGTGCATAGGGCGTGTCGAAGTGCCGCACGGAGGCATGGAAATGACAGCTATCGACGTGCAACCTAAAATGCTTGCATATAACAACTTGCAAGATAGTAATCACATCTGTCAGTGTCTGTGGATACTGAAACGTATGCAAAGCATGCAAGATAGTTCCTGCAAACACAAAATGAAGAAGCAAACACAAATGCACGGTAGGGAATAACGGGTCCCTATCCCACGAACAAATGACATGGAAAACCGTGTGCCCGTAGTCCAACGCAGTGTAGATAGCTATACCAAGTGGAAGTGAAATGCATCATATGTTAGCGATCCGCCAGTAGGTACGTCCAGCCCAATGGTTGGGGTCACCAGCTGACCCATAATGTGAGGGAGGCTACACAGCTGGGCAGATGTGTCCATAACAAAATACACGATAAATGTACATATCTAGCGACTGTATGTCCGAATCTTATCCCACAAGGCATGTAATAGTCACATACAAAAGGTATGTCCGTATGTCACATACCAAATGTGACAGGAAATAGAATAAGCATGTAAACAAAACAGAAGGAGCATATAAACTGCTACAACAATAAGGAAACATAGGCTGAAAGGAACAGTATTATCCGTACCGTCAACTGTGGGTACGTGCTGTCCAGTACAGTCGGATATGTGCATGGAATATATCCCATCCTGGACATAGGAAAAGGTGGCATCCTACCAATGATTAGAACAGTCTGCCAAACTCCACACATCAGTGGTGCAAGCCGAACTTGTCAGGATGTGTCACAGTTGAACGGGTATTACCCGGGTATACCAACCATGTAAAGAAAGTTAAGTATGGGTGTGTACCTATGTGCGTAAGGTATAGCATGTGGAAAACAAACATGGCAGGGTAGTCCACATAACCATACAGGTACCTGACATATGTAGGGTATTCAATGTGTTACTCTGGCTGTGTCAAGGGCCAACAACCAAAGCAGTGATGTATGGGGCATGAGGAATATGTGTGTGTGTGGGGATGGGTAATGGTACAATCCTCCAAGGCGATACTGTGTCGTATGCAGAATAGGTGAACCGGGGGTGTATGAGGGAGCAGCGGTTGAAGCAGAAAGAAACACAAACACATGTATAAACATCTGCAATACAACCAGACAGGCCATACTGTAGAACACAATCCCACAAACATATGAATATTGAAATGTGCGATACAAATGTATAGACATGTCACCGGCACATACCCACAGATTGGTCCTGATGGAACTGGCCATATCAAATGCAACACACCTGGATGCATAATGGACTACCCAGCATCCCCTCCACATCACACAACCTGCTCCCTTACCTGAACGTCCACCAAATCCAGCCATACTTGGCCTACTGGTTTGGTGCAGGCACATCTACACATAGTGGCCACTACGTATATGTAGTAGGTAGTGTCACCCTAGGCAGTTGCAGGATTGCACACTGTGTATCCCTTGCATGTAAAACCCCAGCACATTTTCATAACGCCAGAAGAATGTTCGGCATTTCTCTTGTTTTGGTCTTGTTCAATTTTTGGGATATCCCTCATGGGATAAGTAACCTGTGTAAACATTAGAACGGAAGACACGAAGTCCAGTCCTGTAGATATCTGGACACAAGTTGGAATGTGCATTAGTGGTGCACGACACTGTCCAGCCCTAAATGGTCATGCATAACCTACTACCCAGGATCAAACACCTGCCCATGACGCACGTGTCCCGACACGAATAAGCGAGAGAATATATTGCACACATTCGCATAGTGGCACATGGTATAAGGGTAATGAAGGCAATGACGTAAACAGGATACCCCTGATCCACTGTGTGAGGGACAATTAATGTGCGTGTAGGTGTGACCTGACCAACAATGGTACAATGCTAAATGTCCTGTGATCGTAGGAAATAACTATGCACCATACTGCATGTAACAGTTGCCTAAAGCGGTCACGTCAGGATAGAATAAACGTAATTCGTACAAGAAACAGGCAAACAACAGAAGTGCCAAAGGTATAAGACTCACAGGTAGGAAACAAATGAATGTGCTAAACCTGCACTGACCGTGGCTACGTGTTGGTCCAAACAATCTGGTGTCCGCAGTACGGTTATCATCTGTCCCGCTTTGCGAGGGACAGTCCATCGTTGGACAGTTGTGTCCTGACAAAATACATTACAAATGGCAAATGTCCTGGGCTTGTAGGACATAATTATGTCCCATATGTTATGTAATAGTTACAGAAAATAATTACTGTAGTATCTACAATACCTAAATGTTACAAGAAACAGAATAAGCAACTAAACCGCTACAACAATAGGCTTTTATGTAGGCAAATAAGTAAAGTTCTATCTCTTGTACTGACCGTGGGTATGTGTCGGCTTGTAAAATCTGATGTGTGTTCCGAAAATGTCCCATATTGGCCATTTGAAAAGGTGCCAACCCTAGTCTCCAGAATACATCCTAACCTGTACATATGACAATGTCAATGGTACGAACGGTCAGAGCATTCACACAATAACTGGCCAGACCTTTAAAAACTCACAAAGCCAGTGACCTTTGGGGGAAAGGTGTTGAATGAGAATGACTACTTACAACAATGAAGAGTAATAGATGCTTAACTGCAGAAAATTAGTAGTATTACGAATCTGTCAACACGTTCCAAGTTAATAGTACTAATATGGTAGAAGTGTCCGTGATTGTCCCTGAGTTGTCATAGCATTGTCCCTGTCACTGTAGATATGAGTTCCCGAGTATCAGAGAGGTCCGTACACAGAAGTACAACAACCAACTGTCCCATCTGTTGACAGGACTATTGCATACCTGTAGTGAATTTATAACAGATGTCCAGAATAATATTCATTGTGTATAAATGAATGAAATAGTCAAATGGGAAGGGAAACCACCCCCCCCCAACCTGCATTATGTAGTGGCACCACTCCCCGCCCTAAATAATGTAGCGCCAACCCAATAATGTGGTCAGAGGTGCCCAAACACCAACCACCCCCAACCTGCATTATGTAGTGGAACCACTCCCCGCCCTAAATAATGTAGCTCCGACCCAATAATGTGGTCAGAGGTGCCCAAACACCTGCGTCTGTAAACACAGGTAGAATGTTAAACTCTGGACTAACTCTGTCCATGTGCTACATCTGATCTTTGAACAGCACCAGAGCAGTGCCAGTCACCACTCAGCCGAGCCTAAACCCGGACCAGCACATGAACACCCTGACAATCAAACATGCGTATGTGTGAGGACTATAAGCGTAGGAGTTATGAAAATCCTTGGAGTGAGTAGACTTGCAGCATGGGTCCAGAGCAGTAGGAAACAGGGAATGTCCTAATTGTAGTACTAAAGTTTTCCCAGCAGGAGAATGGATGCCTGCTGTGTAAGGGAAGCGGTGAGGCGTATGTCAGAGTAGCTATGAACCATGGGTATACATATAAATGAGCCAGAACACCAATAGTGTAGTGGTTGCAGCATCCGCCCAACATAAAGGCATTCCCGGTTCAAGTACGACTATAGCACATATTAATTGTGTAATGAATGCCTCTGTACTGTAAAGCCAACATTTATACATGTAAAGGTGACCGCGTTCGCATGGGTCTGTTAACCGGATTCCATCAAAGTGATACCGTCAGAAGAAATAATGCACATATAATCCCAAAGACGTGCCTGTAAACATATGTAACTCAGAATAAGTAGATGCAAGTGGGCTTGCACGGGTGTACGCAGCTATTAGCATAGCAAATGTATGTTGTCTTGTACAGCTGTAACTTTTATGTATATAGTTAGATAGATGTGTGTATAGATAAATATCCACAGACATAAAAGAAATATGCAATTATATATCTACATATTTATCTATATATACACAAATATATATATATATATATATATATATATATATATATATATATATATATATACACAAACATATATATATATATATATATATATATATATACATACACATATACATATATATATATATATATATATATATATATATATATATATATATATATAGATATGTTAGGAATGCTGAAAGACGAAAGCAAACCTAAGGGTTGTGAAGGGAATCCAGAGGAAGTTAGGAATTATGAAGTGCTCGCAGCGTATGTCACATAAAGCTGCACAAGTGTGAGTAGAGCACCGCTCTCCACACCAGAGGTAGGACTATACCAGTGTCCATAACATCGTTGAAGTGCTACGTCAACATTGTAAACAGACGGAATGTAGGACATGTTGCGACCACCTACACTTGTAACCCACAAATCGTCCGTAATCCATAACACCAGGAAAGGCACGTATGTGCAAATATGAATGGATGGTGAGCCTGTGAATACACGAGGCGGTACAAAATGTGTGTAGGGCCCCAACGCTCATGACAGGGCAATGTGTAAAGGTGTGTCATGGCTGCGATATGAGGCGTATAATGGCTGTTATGCGGGGAAACTCAACACGGGTGTGCAGGAGAAACTATGGATATGCGAGTATGGACACAGGAGTGATAGGGTATGTTGCGCCGGGTGCAATGGAGTGGCCCATGGAGGTCAGCTAGTAAGTAGGTGCGATTCCCAGATAGAGCGTCGTTTGCATGGAGACATGCGTGAATGTGCGTATCGTTGTCGGATGTTGCGCATCAGGTCTGGCAGCCCGGCACGTAAAACCTATACGCCACCCATGAGTGGAATGGAGTTCTGCTGTGACAACCCCAAACCAGAAAAAACAGTAAGACACAACTACATGAAGACAACAATTTGTTGACGTACAGTCACAGTAACACAAACACACATCCTATCAACAGTAATAATATGAATGTACAAAGAAACAAACACAGTATCAGGAAAAATAGGCTGCGTATACGAGGAATAGGTCGAATGACACTATCACATTCCAGTTAGCAGCGGCATCCCAGACATCAAAAACGTGTGACATCTGTCCGCTGCATAATGTGCAATATACTGAGCACAAGTTCACCGGAGTGAAGTGTCGGTGTCAGAATGACTAAGGCAAAAGTATGCTGTTGAAGCAGGGATAAAACCAATACGCATGTGTAAGTGTCCATGTCCGAGAAATGTATAGGTTAACGGACACACAGATGTATATATAGATAAAAACGTATATATAGGTTCATAGGTTCATACTAGGCTATCTGCCCTAGGGCATTTATAAGCCTAGCCAGAGTGTGTTTGGCTTTCGCCACCCATTTTAAATTAATTTTGCTATGCCTTTTTTTGAGGTTAGTATACTGTGCCTCTGTCTAACAGTGACACAGAAGTGATAGCCGGGGTAAACCTACGATCTCCCATCCACTCATCAAGATTCCTCTTGAAGAGAGTCAATGTGGGACTCTGCCTAACCTGGACTGGGATTTTATTCCAGAGTGAAGGGAGCCTCTGGGTTATGAATCTATCCCTCCAGCATGTCCTATTTATTTCAGTGCTGAGGTTCAAGTCTCTCGAGCACGTAGCTCAATGGGATTTGGATTTTCTGAGGTGCAGCATGTCCATTAATTCCGGGTTGGACATGGCTTTATACGTCAGGCACAGATCGCCTCTGAGCAGGCGGTATGCCACTGAGTAGAGCTGGAGTTTCTTTAACCGGGCAGCATATGGCATCTGTTTTAGCCCTTTGATCCTCTTGGTGAGGTACATTTGGGGTCTTTCCAGTTGCTGCAGGTGTCTGGTAAGGTACATCCCAAAAGGGGCATTGTACTCAATTATGGGCCTGATGAGGGATGAGTAAAGAGGTATGATGACCTCCCCTGATCTAGATGTGAATCCCTTCATGATTAGGTGGGCTATATAAAATGTTTTTCTAACCACTTTGGCCACGTGGTTGTCAAATGAGAGATTGCTATCAACTTGGGTCCCCAGGTCCCTAATGACTTCTTCTGTACTTAATGGATTACCACCTATGTGGTAATTTGTGGGCACTTTGTTTTTGCCAAAGGGGATGACTATACACTTTTTGGCATTTAGCTTGAGGCCATGGCTCTGGCACCAGTTGTCTGTTTCTATGAGGCCCTTTTGGAGGATGCTTGTGTCGGCTGGAGAGTTGATTATGGCGCCCAGTTTGCAGTCATCTGCGAACTTGGTCAGCCACAGTCCTTCCATGTTGGCCTGTACCACCGAGAAATATATACCGAACAAGAGAGGTCCCAGGACTGAGTCTTGTGGGATGCCACTTGTAACTGGTTTGGAGTCTGACATGGCTCCAGCAATTCTAACCATGTGGGTTCTGTCCTTGAGCCAGTTTGCAACCCATCTAGTGACATAGGGGTTTATATTTAAGCTGGTGAGCTTATCTATAATGCCCGAGTGGGGTATTGTATCGAAGGCTTTTGCGAGGTCCAGGTAGGCTGTGTGGACCACCTTCCCCTCGTCAATGGCCTTGGTGACTGTTTCAAAGAAATCGACCAGGTTTAAGAGGCAGGATCTGCCCTTAACAAAGCCAAACTGGGTAGGATCCAGTGTCTGTAGGTCCCCAATATCTTTATTTATGAGGTCCATGATGATCCTTTCCATAGCTTTGCAGACCAAGCTAGTCAGGCTTATGGGGCGATAGTTTCCAGGATCCATTGAGGCACCACCTTTGTGGAGAGGGACCACTGTTGCTGTACGCCACTCTTTGGGTACATATCCTGTAGTAAGGCTAAGATTGAACAGTAGTTTTATGTTTGGGTTTAGCTCTTCTTGGAGTTCATGTAGGGCCTTGCCCGGGACACCATCTGGTCCCATTGATGCTGTGTTTTTTGCTTAGGAGAGGGCGGCTCTTACCTGAGCATCTGAGATGTCAGGGGGGCAGCACTCTGTTGGGATAGGTATTTGTCCTTTTGGTGGGGAGAGGGGGGAGAAGTTTGCACTGAACCTGTCAGCTAGGATGTTGGCAATGTCTGTGGGCTCGGTGTATTTTTTGTCATTTTGGACTAATTCTGAGCATATCTGGGAATTCCCACCCAGGTTCCTAACATAACTAAAGAAAGCCTTGTGATTATCCTTAGTGTCCTGTGCAATTTTTCTCTCAAAGCTGGCCTTAGACGATTTTAAGAGTGCCCGTAGTTTTTTGCTAATATTGATCAGAGATGCCTTCCCTTTTTGGGATTTTGCTCTATCATGTAGTAGCTTCCTCCTTCTATTGTATAGTTTGTTTATGGCTGGGGTCCACCAGGCAGGACGTCTGCCTTTGGAGGATTGGGTCTTGGTTTTATTTGGGATTGCATGATCCATGCATTCCTGAAGGTGTTCATAGAATGCGTTTATAAAGGATTCTGCGGTCTGGGCGTATTTTCCACAGGCCTGGGGCTTTGAAGGATTTCGCCTCGGTTTTGAGGCGTGTGAAATTTGCTTTAGAGAAGGTTTTCACTGTGGTTTTCTGGGCAGGGGCTGGGGTCGGGATGTGAATATCCAGTGAGATTAGTTTATGGTCTGATCTTACCAGTGAGGGATACACTTCTGGTCTGGAGCATAGTGTCCCCATGTTGGTGATGATCAGGTCCAGTATGTTTTCCCCTCTTGTGGGAGTGGTAACAAGTTGTTCCATAGCATTTGAGTTTATAAATTCTAGGAACCTTTGGGCTAGGGTGTTGGAGCTAGAGTAATGCTCCCAGTCTATGTTTGGGTAGTTGAAGTCACCCAATATAATGGTGTTTGGAGAGACCTTCATATTTTCCAGTATTCTCAGGAAGGCCAAGTGGGGTTCCTGTGTTTGGGAGGGTGGTCTGTAGCAGGCTATAAACTGGAAGGCAGTTTTACCCACGGTTAGTTGCACATGGATAGTCTCTGATGCTTCGTGCTGTGCCACCAACCTGGAGGTGTGGGTATCTTTGACGAATATTGATACTCCCCCTCCTTTTATGGTTCGGTCCAAGTTTTGGGGCCGAAAAGCATGGTATGAGGTATAACCTGGTAGTGCTGGGGTGCTCTCGGGAGCCTTGAACCAGGTTTCTGTTACTGCACAGATATCGATGTTCTCCATGCTAAGGAGAGTTTAGTCGTGCATCTTGAGGTTTAGACTTCTGGCGTTGAGTAGCATTACTCTTAGTTTCTTATCCCTTGTGATACCTATGGAGGTGGGTTTGTCTTTTGATCCTTGCCTAAAAAAGGCACTACGGGGGTAGCAAGAGCTTTTGCCAATATCCAAAAGCCCAAGGGTGACAGGTGCAAGCCGTCCCTAGCGAAGCATCGTGGCTTGTCGAGCATGTCATCCCAGGCTGACAGGCATTGGATCCCCTTTGAATGACACCAACACTTAAGCCAATTGTTGAAATTGATCATCTTGTCTTCATATTGTGGCATCATTCTTGGTGTGGGTAAGATGCTACTCAAGGTCAGGGTCATACCGGCCTGGGCTACATGCTCAGAGAGCTCCTCTATGTCTCTTTTCATGTAGTCCAGGGAGGTACGTCTCAGGTCATTCACACCAGCATGGACAATGACTGAGTCATATTTGTACTTGCCTTGGAGTGACCTGAGTGCTTGTGTTATGTGGCGGATCCTATGGCTCGACAGGCAGCTCACCGTGACCTTCTCCTTGTTCAGCCTGGTGGCGAGGCGTCAGTGTGCCTGACGATAGAGTCACCTATTACAAGTGTATCAGGTGTGTTGTTTAGCCTTAAGGGCTGTGACTGTTGCACATTGGCTTTGTGAGCTATGTGTTGCACGTGTTTTATTTTGGGGTAGCAGTTGCTTGGGTGTCTGCTTTGGAGGTCTCTGCTGCTTAGGCAGATTTTTATTTAGAGCCTCGAGTATGTTTTTGTGTGTTTATGTGTTTGGTTTGTTGTCATTGGTAGGTCTATGTGAGACTGGAATTGTAGTGAGTGTGGTTTCCTTCTCCTCCTGACTGGTTACGCCAGTACTGAGTTGAGAGAGCTTAGCCTCCAGTTTGGCTATATGGTTGCATCTCTCACATGTGTTGGAATTTGTTGGGAGGAGGAGAGGGTTGTCTGTGTACATGAGGCAGTTGTAACATTGCCTCAAGATTCCCAGATTCACCAGCTGGACGAGAGGAGATTGACAACTGACCTTTGGACATGCTAGAATAGTATTGGGAATTCCTTTATAATTGAAAAAAGGGCCAATGGGGAACAAGGTACTCAAGCGGAGTTTGTGAGGGTGTAGTGCTTTTAATTTTTAGAGCTGACTTATATAATTGCTTTAGTGAGCAAGTGCCAGGTAACTTAAATGCAATGTGTTACAGGTAACTTAAATGCAAAAATGACAAACAGTAACTTTCTTTCAAGTGAAACAAGGAAATAAGTACAGTAAGCAATGCAGATATCACTAGGGATCCACAGAAGTGCTAAAAGGCCACGTTTTAGGTGGAATTAGCGTTTCAGGGAAATAAACAAACAACAAGCATACAAATAAAGCTAGATTCAGCAGGCCTGGATCTAGTCTATGCTACAGCAAACAAGGTATACCAATTTCAGTAAGAAACAGTTAGAATATGCAGGCACTATAAGCCTCTAACCAGAAATTCCCTGCTCAGAAGGGCAGAGTCCAGCCTCTCCTCCCACAAGAGTGCAGACCACAATCCTTCTTAACGTAAAATAACTGGCCTGAAGCACAAGTGCTTAAACCAGAACTAATACACTTTTAGAATAACAGACACTGAGCTCTCAATCAGCAGTTCCCAACTTAGAAGGATGTAAGCTACCTGTCCTGCCACCACAGTGCAGGCCACAAACCTTCCTAGTGTAAAACAACTGGTCTGAAGCCCAAGTGCTTAATCCAAAAGACTTAGAAATATACATATAGCTATATCAATGTACATACACACACACATATATATATATATATATATATATATATATATATATATATATATATATATATACACACACACAAGGATATATATAGATATATATATATATATATATATATATATATATATATATATATATATATATACAAACAACAGGTAGTGATATATACACATACACAAAACAAACTATATGTCAGTTTAGATATACACATTTACATAAATAGGTTACTTCACAGCAATTAGGGGTAACATATTTACAGCCCGGGCATATGTGACTGGGAGGTCCAATAAAGAAACGTTGTACCCCCCACATCACCCAGCTAGGCCAGACAGACATACAGACAGGCGATACAGATCAATACACTGCCGCTGTCCAAAACACCGGTAGGAAAGGACCAGTGGGAGAGTTCTGCAAGGTCTACACTTTAAACATGGATAACGGTGTCCCTTGCGGGACCCCAAAAATTCAGGGTGTCAAAGAATCTGCTGACATTGATACGAGCAGGATGTAGGTGTACATGGAACTGTAGGTTGTGCAAGTGTGAAAATACATGGGTTGACAAAACATACGACATGTGTCCCTAGATGGGGAGAGTGGGCAATGTGTAGGGGTGTGCTCATACCCCAGCTGCGCTCGCAGTAAGTATTTGTCACGACTGCTGTAGAGGGGTGCCAGGTGCTACAGAGGTCATGGTGCCACTATGGATGTGTACTGTCTGCTGCTCTAACATTTGGCCACCACAGTCACTTGTATGCTCACATACATACCATAGCAATGGGTAAGTACACATTCTAATACAACTGCCACTTGTTAGGTCAATAGACATACCCTGGGTGTGTTCCCATACATGGCCGAGCACAGGTACTGTTATGTTTGGCATCCATTGTACTGTGTGTGGGTCAGAGAGGGGAAATCCATGGGTACCTACTGTGTCAGTGCATATGTCTTGTGTTGCCTCTTTGCCAAGGGCAGGTCATACTGTGCACGGGCTTTCGCCGACTGTGCCCTACTCAGGTAGTTTCTTCACCAAGTCACACTGTGCCTGTACAGGCCTTGGCAGTGGTGTTGTGTGTGTGGCCCTGCCCCATGCTGTTCCTGCTGCAACTGTTACTGCAGGATAACATTGTGTAGCATAGCAAATACCATAACAACTTGTATGCATGTAGCTTGTGAATACTGCAGAGCTCCAACGGATGTGTCCGGATACCAGAACTGTGAACCGAGCATCCCAAACACATGCACAAGTATATGTCTTGCCTGTGCATCCGCCTCAGTATGGTGTGAGTGTTCAGGTGTGTGTGCATTGCTGATGGGTGTTATCAGCCACTACACCAGTGTTTACCTAGCATCCCCCACTAGGAGACTGTAGGGGATGTCCATATAGGCATTGGTGTGCTACAGCTGTGTCAGAAGCCATATATCGGACACATCATAGCTTCCAGGGCAGACAGCACACACATTCAATCTCATGCCCTGGCCATCGCATATGGCCTAGCTGTTGGAGGGTATGCCCCTGCACTGACTGTAGGCCCTACCCTGCTCCCTGGGTGGTGCTACGTGTGCAGGCTATAGCCCAGTACCCCAGGGTAGTTATCCATGTGGTTGAACAGATGCATATTGCTGGTCCACTAATCATGTGTGTTGAGGACATGTACGTGCTCACTAGCATGCGCTGACATGTCATCTGTGAACTGGTGCAATACTCTGGATGCAGATGCCTGTGAGATACCCATGATATCCCCAGTTCTGCTGTGTGAGGTACCTGTGGCTAGTACACCTAGGCCAAGACATCCCATGGTATACACTGTGATGTGTTTCCCTCAGCCTGTTTGATGTGTTAGGCCCAGGTCAACAAGCTGCTGTAGGAGGTCTCTGTCCACACCATAGTACTCCAACATCCCCGGCCCATGTAGCCCCTGGTAAGTCACCCTCGGTTGTTCGGCAGCATACACATCCTCACTACCCCAGCCTCCTGCACATGTTGGTATATGTTGCCTGCTGCAGCCGGTGTCATTTGGTTGGACTGTGTCGTGAAATGTCCCTGCAGGTATACACCGGTGGTGTAGAGTGTGGACAAAACCTGTGTGTATGCTGCTTGCTCGCATTAACGTACTGTTCATGTGCGGGCTGGCCATGTCATCTTCTGATTGTGCTGATCAACACCTGTTTGTGCAGCCTGTACACCCTGACTACCCCACCACTGCTGTCATCCCTCCCAACGTCACCAGGCAGGTATAGACACACCCCTAGCTTAGGTGTGCTAAGGCAGGAGCACTCCCGAGGCACAGTTCTGCAATGTACGTACAGTATGCCTGACCTCCCCTCCCATGCTGTCAACTATATTCGAGACCTGCACCCGGCTGACTACACACATACACTCCAGGGACCAGCAGCACACCCTGGTGATAAATGTGTTACACCATAGTCAACCTCATCTGCATAGTATAGTCTTCTAATGAATAGTTATATGACCCATACCGAACCTCCAACATATTAACCACTGCTCAGTGTCACTCAGATCCATACACAACTGGCAACAGGTGCCTTACCATCGCCATATTCGATGTCCCATGGTCTTCCCAGCAACAAAATAACCGGTGTCTACACGACTACAACTCGTGGCCCTGCACACCACAGACAATGTGCATTAACACCACGCCATGGCAGATATACATAGATCCCAGGTTATCATGTACAGATCATCTGGCACAAACATTCAGTAGTGCTGATGTCCCCAGACATATGTTCATATCTATGTCCACCTCTACATCTACATATATCATATATATGTTACAACTGCCTTATGTACACAGACCACCCTCTCTCCTCCTCCCAACAAGCTCAAATATATGTGAGAGATGCAACTATATAGCCAAACTGGAGGCTGAGCTCTCTCAACCCATTACTGGCACAGTCAGTCAGGAGGAGAAGGTAACCACACACACCACAAATCCAGTCTCACATAGACCTATCGCAACAGAAAACCAAACACATAAACACACAAAAACATACCCGGAGGCGCTAAATAAAAATCTGCCTAAGCAGCAGAGACCTCCAAAGCAGACATCCAAGCAAACGCTACCCAACAACAATACCCACGTATCACATAGTTCACAAAGTCAGTGTGCCACACAGTCACAACCCTTAAGGCTAAACAACATACCTAATACACTTGTAATAGGTGACTCTATTGTCAGAAACACTGACGTCATACTCACCAGGCTGAACAAGGAGAAGGTCATTGTAAGCTGCCTGTCAGGTGCCAGGATCTGCCACATAACACAAGCACTCAGGTCACTCCAAAGCAAGTACAAATATGACTCTGTCATTGTCCATGCTGGTGTGAATGACCTGAGATGTACCTCCCTGGACTACATGAAAAGAGACATAGAGGAGCTCTCTGATCATGTAGCCCAGGCTGGTATGACCCTGACCTTGAGTAGCATCTTACCCTCACCAAGAATGATGCCACAGTATAAAGACAAAATGATCAATTTTAACAAATGGCTAAAGTATTGGTGTCATTCAAAGGGGATCCAGTGTCTGTCAGCCTGGGATGACATGCTCGACAAGCCACGTTGCTTCGCTACGGACAGCTTGCACCTGTCACCCCTGGGCTTTTGAATACTGGCTAAGGCTATTGCCACCCCCATAGTGCCTTTTTTAGGCAAGGCTCAAAAGACAAACCCACCTCCATAGACAACACAAAGAAAAAGAAACTAAGGGTAATGCTGCTCAACGCCAGAAGTCTAAACCTCAAGATTCACACACTCAAGGCTCTCCTCAGTATGGAGAATATCGATATCTGTGCAGTAACAGAAACCTGGTTCAAGGCTCCCGAGAGCACCCCAGCACGACCAGGTTATACCTCATACCATGCTTTTTGGCCCCAAAACTCGGACCAAACCACAAAAGGAAGGGGAGTATCCATGTTCATCAAAGATACCTACACCTCCAGGTTAGTGGCACTGCATGAAGCATCAGAGACCATCCATGTGCAACTAACAGTGGGCAAAACTGCCTTTCAGTTTGTAGCCTGCTACAGACCAGCCTCTCAAACTCAGGAACCCCACTCGGCTTTCCTGAGAACACTGGAGAATATGAAGGTCTCTCCAAACACCATTATACTGGGTGACTTCAACTACCCAAACATAGACTGGGAGAACTACTCAAGCCCCAACACCCTCGCCCAATGGTTCCTAGAATTTATAAACTCAAATGCTATGGAACAACTGGTCACCACTCCCACAAGAGGGGAAAACATATTGGACCTGATCATCACCAACATGGGGACTCTATGTTCCACACCAGAGGTATACCCCTCATTGGTAAGATCTGACCATAAATTAATCTCACTGGACATCCATATCCCGTCCACACCCCCAGCCAAGGAAACCACGGTGAAGAACTTCTCAAAAGCAAACTTTACACTTCTCAAAACTGAGGTGGAATCCTTCAAAGCCCCTGGGCCAGTGGAAAATACGGCCCAAACCACAGAATCCTTTACAAACGCTTTCTATGGACACCTACAGTAATGCATGGATCATGCTATCCCAGATAAAACCAAGACTCATTCCTCCAAAGGCAGGAGACCAGTCTGGTGGACCCCAGCCATAAATAAGCTATACAATAGAAGGATGAAGCTGCTACATGATAGAGCAAAATCCCAAAAAGGGAAGGCATCTCTGATCAGTACTAGCAAGAAACTACGATCTCTCATAAAATCATCTAAGGCCAGCTTCGAAAGAAAAATTGCACAAGATGCTAAAGATAATCACAAGGCCTTCTTTAGTTATGTCAAGAACCTGGGTGGCAACTCCCAGATATGCTCTGAGTTAGTTCAAAATGACAAAGATACACTGAACCCACAGACATTGCCAACATCCTGGCAGACAGGTTCAATGCAAACTTCTCCCCCCCTTCCCCCCAAAAGAGCAAATGTCTATCCCAACAGAGTGTAGCCTCCCTGACATCACAGATGCACAGGTGAGAGCTGCCCTCTCCAAAGCAAAAAACACAGCATCAATGGAACCGGATGGTGTCCCGGGCTGCGTCTTACACGAACTCCAAGAAGAACTGAACCCTCACATAAAGTCACTGTTCAATCTCAGCCTTACTACAGGATATGTACCCAAGGAATGGCGTACAGAAACAGTGGTCCCACTCCACAAAGGTGGTGCCACAACGGACCCCGGAAACTATCGCCCTATAAGCCTGACTAGCCTGGTCTGCAAAGCTATGGAGGGTATCATCATGAAACTCATAAACAAAGACATTGGGAACCTCCAAACACTGGATCCTACCCAATTAAGATTTGTTAAGGGCAGATCATGCCTCTTGAACCTGGTCGACTTCTTTGAAACAGTCACCAAGGCCATAGATGAAGGGAAGGTAGTCCAAACAGCCTACCTGGACCTCGCAAAAGCCTTCGACACAATACCCCACTTGGGCATCATAAATAAGCTCAACAGCTTAAATATCAACCCCTATGTCACAAGATGGGTTGCAAACTGGCTCAGGGATAGAACCCACATGGTCAGAATTGCAGGTGCCATGTCAGACTCTAAACCAGTTACAAGTGGCATCCCACAAGGCTCAGTCATGGGACCTCTCTTGTTCGGTATATATTTCTTTGAGGTACAGGATAACATGGGAGGACTATGGCTGACCAAGTTCACAGATGACTGCAAACTGGGTGCCATAATCGACTCGCCGACTGACACAAGCATCCTCCAAAAGGGTCTCACAGAGACGGATAACTGGTGCTAGAGCCATGGCCTAAAGCTAAATGCCAAAAAGTGCATAGTCATCCCCTTTGGGAAAAACAAAGTGCCCACAAATTACCACATAGGTGGTAATCCATTAAGTACGGAAGAAGTAATTAGGGATTTGGGGACCCAAGTAGATAACAATCTCTGCTTTGACAGTCACGTTGCCAAAGTGGTTAGAAAGACCTTCTATATAGCCCACCTTATCACGAAAGGGTTCACATCTAGATCAAGAGAGGTCATTGTGCCCCTCTACTCATCACTCATCAGGCTCATAATTGAATACAATGCCCCATTTGGGATGTACCTTTCCCGACACCTGCAGCAACTGGAAAGACCCCAAAAGTACCTCACCAAGAGGATCAAGGGACTCAAACAGATGCCCTACGCAGCTAGGCTAAAGAAACTCCAGCTCTACTCAGTTGCTTACCGCCTACTCAAAGGCGATCTATGCCTGACGTATAAAGCCATGTCCAACCCAGAATTAATGGACATGCTCCACCTCAGGAAATCCAAATCCCTTAGAGCTACTCACTCCAGGGACTTAAACCTCAGCATAGAAATAAATAGGACATGCTGGAGGGACAGATTCATATCCCAGAGGCTCCCCTCACTCTGGAACAAAATCCCAATCCATGTTAGGCAGAGTCCCTCAATGACCCTCTTCAAGAGAAATCTTGACGAGTGGATGGGAGATCGTAGGTTTACCCCTGGGATCTCTTCTGTGTCCCTACTAGACAGAGGCACAGTAAACTAATCTCAAAAGGGCTATCTTCTGTGACTTACTATACAGAGGCACAGTCAACTAATCTAAAAAGGTGGCGAAAGCCAAACACACTCTGGCTAGGCTTATAAATGCCCTAGGGCAGGTGGCCTAGTATCAGCCTATGAACTTATGAACCTATATATATTATTTGTATACATATATACATGGATATATATATATATATATATATATATATATATATATATATATTATATATATATATATATATATATATATATATATATATATATATATATATATATACATACATACACACATATACATGTACACACATATGTAGATATGGCATTTATATCACAACAGCGGACCACATGACAGCAATGCATTAGACAGGAATGGAAAGGAAACTACATGTGCCACCTGCATCATGTAGTGTTGTTACCATCAAGGCACGTGTGTTATGTTGCGTCACACGGGTCAGACCGTATAAAGGGTAAGAGTAGGGCTGCTGACAGTTACTCACCAGACCTATTGACGAATGTATGTGTTGACAACCCAGTGTCTTGGCAGAATATGCGGGCTGTGGACACTATATAGGCCAGCAACAAAACAAACTGAACACATCCCGCAGCTAGCCACCCACAGATACCAACACATACGGTATAACTGCCAAACACACACACCTGCCATGCCCTGGAATCGAGCATCTACTTGTCTAGTGTACCACACTACAGCATTGTGCAGTAACAGAACGCGTTACCGAGTTCCGGCATCACCGCACACCCACAGGCATACTTCTAGGTGGATGACATCATCCGCAAAGGCAAAGACACCGATAGGGAATGTATGTGGAGTAAGCCATCTAAAAGCATTACTCTGTCCCCAGGCAGCTGGAAACACACACACACACTTGTCAGGGCTGGGAGTCGAACATACACCAACTACCTTATCACACTACAGCGTTACACAGTTACAGAACGCGCTACCAAGATTACTAAACACAGCACTCCCACAGGCATACTTCTAGGTGAATGACAGCATCCGCAAAGGCAAAGACGCCGATAGGGAATGTATGTGGAGTGAGCCATCTAAAAGCATTACTCTGTCCCCAGGCAGCTGGAAACACACACACACACTTGGCAGGGCTGGGAGTCAAACATACACCTAACTACCTTATCACACTACAGTATTACGCAGTTACAGAACACGCTACTGAGATTACTGAACACTGCACTCCCAGAGGCATACTTCTAGGTGGATGACATCATCCGCAAAGGCAAAGACGCCCATAGGGAATGTATGTGGAGTGAGCCATCTAAAAGCATTACTCTGTCCCCAGGAAGCTGGAAACACACACACACACACACACACACACACACACACACACACACACACACACACACACACGCACACGCACACACTTGGCAGGGCTGGGAGTCGAACATACACCTAACTACCTTATCACACTACAGCATTACGCAGTTACAGAACGCACTACCGAGATTTCTGAACACTGCCCTCCCAGAGGCATACTTCTAGGTGGATGACATTATCTGCAAAGGCAAGGACGCCGATAGGGAATGTATAGAGAGTGAGCAGTCTAAAAGCATATTACTGTCCCAAGGTAGACGTGGACAAACACACGGCAGTGGTGTGAGCGGGACAACTGCCTATCTATGGAGCACTATTACAACACTACATAGATATGGGACGTGCCACAGACAGTACACCCTTCAAGACAGTC
The DNA here is from genome assembly GCF_019279795.1 of Protopterus annectens. Taxonomy (NCBI): domain Eukaryota; kingdom Metazoa; phylum Chordata; order Ceratodontiformes; family Protopteridae; genus Protopterus; species Protopterus annectens. Next base: position 949,042,112 of record NC_056748.1, on the reverse strand, counting down.
AACCAGTGTGTTTAATGTAGGCATCCATCGTGACGTGGAAAATGGACATCTGTTGCCTGGATGACCACCATCACTATACAGGATGTCAATGGCCATGCCCATACACAGAGGCACATCACCGACACAAGGTGTCACTGGGCATGCTCACACACTTAGTATCACACGTCCGTTTGGAATGTACTGTGTGTCCATCTACACAATGGCGTACTGGGCATGCTCACACACTTAGCAGTTGCAAAGGGCCGTCTTCCATGCTCACGGATTCTAAACACGGAAGGGCACAGTTTGCAATGTACTGTGTGTCCATCTACACAACTGCATACTGGGCATGCTCACACACTTAGCAGTTGCAAAGGGCCGTCTTGCATGCACACGGATTCTAAACATGGAAGGGCACAGTTTGTAATGTACTGTGTGTCCATCTACACAATGGCGTACTGGGCATGCTCACACACTTAGCAGTTGCAAAGTGCTGTCTTGCATGCTTACGGATTATAAACACAGAAGGGCACAGTATGGTGTTACTGTCCCCACGTACATGAAAGCCACTCACATGTACTGACCAGTACACACTCAGGAGCCATCAGAGATGTCTCAGGTGCAGATCACAGAGGTACATGTCACAGTCTACTATGTAGCCCTCAGACATCACCATGTTGTTGGACCAGCAACACACAGCCATACATTACCACAACACTGTGCGACTCATGACCAGTGGACTGTACATAGGTCTACAGCAACTGTGCAGACTACAAATGTACTGACAGGGTTCCATCATGTGTTATGCATTGCAATGATACCACTGTACATAACCAGGTCGGCTCTACACATAACAGGGGCCTTGGGTCTTACACAGCTGTGACAGATGACTGTCGCTGTACACCAAAGAACACACATGTTTGGATATGACATACATGTAATCGCAGTGGATATGTGCATGGACCACACACACACACACACACACACACACACACACACACACACACACACACACACACACACACACACACACACACACACACACACAACACATATGTACATAGCATAGCTTTTGCTGTCCTCCGTGCAGACAAGTGGCTACAGCAATCACATGCATGCAAATGGAAGGTAGGTCCATGGCTGTTGAATGCTAACAGTACATGAGGTAGCACTGTTGACCAAGGACACATTCCTTCTGTACTAGTTACCCATGCCACCCATCATATCATACAACAGTCCATGTGTTATGTATGTCATCACACATGTCCACCAATTGCAATGCATACAAACATGGCTACATGACAGGGATGTAGGACCAACACACATGTACAATTAGTAGTGTGCATGCAGCTACCATGCATGTGCAGTAGCTGATGTATGTAACTCATTTGTGCCTAACTACAACATGCAGTTGCAATGCAGCCCCATCATTGACACCTGTATATGGTGAAATACTGACAGTACGGTAGGATGTACATCAGATATGTATGGATGTGTGTACATAAAGTGGTGATCCACCTTTGCAGATGGATGTTTGCCGGGGATGGCTCACAGGTGTGTCACACGCCATCCTACCATTACATGTGCAAACAGTATGCTATATTACTGTTACTTGACGGTGAAGACATAAAACCTACACAGCGGTCAGGTATTACTGACTGTAAGTCACTTGACACCTGTAACACTTACATCCTCCCATGTGCATATAGCAGCACAATTGCTGGAGGTAGTGTTGGTACACATAATGCGGCCAATACTGCTGCATGTCTGTCAGACGTATCATCATATAGCAGGTGTATCAGCCATAGTACTGCCATGTGTGTTTGCTTATGTGACCATACATGCCACATATGGTGGGGAATACATCCCAATTATTACACACCCCTGTACACTGTTGTAGAGATCTGTACATACTACAGTGTGGAAAGCATGACGTAGGCAGGGGTGGTGTGTGTATCACACACATGTCAGCTGTCCATATGTGAATGACATTTGTGGACTCCACAGTGTGTGTGTGTGTGTGTGTGTGTGTGTGTGTGTGTGTGTGTGTGTGTGTGTGTGTGTGTGTGTGTGTGTATGTATGTATATATGGCTGTCTGGTGCATGGATTGAGGGTGTATGCTACCATACAGAACACACAGGATCCCTAACCCCTCATGGTGATGCAGTCTACTACCCTGTTGATGCCATCTGTCTCAGCCGTACTGGCTACCTGTACATGTTCATTCTCTGTGTCGCGTTGTGTGGGTGCAGAGTACTGTGAGGGTGATTACCACATAGGCAGGGGTCCTAACCTCAACACTACAACACTATGGAGTGTGCATTATAGTGTTGTTGACCCCGTGAGTGTGGGCATGTTCCTGTAATGTGACAGGGTATTACTGCTACACAGTGATACCTCATACTATCAAGTGGCCTCTAACGTTATCATTGGACAGACCGCTATGTACAACCCCTGCACCATGTCAGCATACTTGTGATGTGACCTGGTATGGATGTCACATCTCTAGCCACTGTAGCCTATTAAACAGCCCACATGCTTCTGGATCAGTATATGTGTGGACATCTGTGGTATGTTAGCCTTTCCAACAGTCAGGTTGAGGCTATGTATAGCATGCTGATATTGCCATATATGCCTGTGAGTACTCCACATTAACACATGGGAGACTGCAAACACTGTTACCTGTAGGCACATGCAAGTAGACCATAAGGAGGGAACCAGGGCATCATTACCAACATGCTGTTACTGTTGTTACCGAGACACATACTGTGAACATATAACAATGCATGATAAACCTGTACTACATGGTATGTCTGGTGCGTGTCAACAGTACACAACTAATGTAATATACACTTTTCTCATTATTCTGTTCACCCTGTGCATCAGACCATTTGAGCATGTCCCTGCACCGATGGTGTGGATGACAGGGATGCGGCACAGGCTTCATCATATACACAGGGTGATAATGTTTGTCAGGGGCATAGGCTGCACCAATGGATGACATCATGTGTGTGGGTAAGGACCGGTGATCTGATTGGACAAGTCTGGTCATTATGCATGTGGGTGTTGCAGTGCCCTACAGATGTGTTTGCCATGTGCGTGTATGTGTGCACACAGTTCTGCCTTTTATGAGGCCTACACAGGGGTATTATTGACAGCTCCAGATTGTACAGACCAGGATGTACAGCTCACTGTGTCCGGCCACGGCCACGTGACCTGTGCCTGCCAGGGGTTGCACGGGCACTACCAGGTGGAGGTACAGATTGGCTATTGTCTGACGACACATGTCCATTGGAACCGTGTCCCCGCTGAGAACATCCAGGGCTACGTTCACGTGACCTGCTGTGTCCTTGTGTGTACAGTGCAGCACCAGCTGCACTGCTACTGCTACCGGCACTATGGGAGCAGGCATGTGAGGTGGCACACTCACGTTGACCTGCACTAGGTGGTGTAGCTGGCCTACGTCCACATGGTCTATGCCTCACTCTTACCAGATGTTCCAGCACAGACAGCTCACGCTCACGGATTGCCATGCCACGGTCAAGGATTCCTACCATGTCACCCAATCGCCTGTCCTGAACATCAGCAATCTGCTGTTGAGCATTTGCCAATGCCTGGATGTTGTCCTTTAGAGTACAGATAGCAGCCCTCTGCAGCCTCTGCCCTTCTCTGTTCTGCCGTTCAGCACGTGCTTGTGCCACCATTACTGTCTGGAACATGCGTCTGGTGATACCAGCTGCTGCGCTCTGTCCTGCAGGTGCATGTCTGCCAGAGGTCCTCCTACGAGCAGCACTGGCCACATGCCTGTGTGGCACATCTGCAGTCATTACACTGACACCATGATGTGGAGACACCTTCTGTAGCCACCACATGTTCCTGTTCCACGCTAACAGATGCTGACTGTCCTTCCTCTATGGCCACTGGTCATGCGGTATGTGTTGGCAGCAGAACTGTGTGTGGGGAAGAGGGCGACATAGCTGGGATGGCAACCATTGGCACAGATTCAGCTCCTGACAACCCTGCCTGTACCTCATGCATATGTTCATCTCTGCTAGTATCTGTGGGGACACTAACATCAGATGGACTGCAGAAGGGTAGCACACCTACATCACCTGTGAATGCAAAGAAAGACTCTAAATTACAATACACACACACACCCACACACACACACACACACACACACACAGACACACACACACACACACACACACACACACACACACACACACACACACACACACACACACACACACACACAGACACACACAGACTCACACACACAGACACAAACACACACACACACACACACACACACACACACACACACACACACACACACACACACACACACACACACACACAGACACACACACACACACACACACACACACACACACACACACACACACACACACACACACACACACACACACACACACCATGCATGTGATTTGACAGATGGCATGCAGCATGCATGTGATACAGCAGACGGCATGCAACTCAGACATTAATAGCGTTAGTTAGCATACCTCCCTGGGTTGCACACAACAGCAAGCAGGTGTCATATTGGTAGCCATGCAGTTCACACAATCATGGTAGTAAGCATGCATCCCCATGATACACCATGTGGACCAGAGCAGGTTAACAGTACACATGTCTGACGTGACCTTGACATGTAATCTGCTGACGTGTGCATTAACATGCATACCTGTCTGACACAATGGTGTCCTGACACATGTACAGCGTTGTAATGGGCATCACAATGCAGTGTTGTCTGTATGCCCTACACATAGAATGCATGTTTATCAAATGTGCATGAGCATGGAAGGGTAGTGTGAGCCATCTACATTGCTATACAGTGTGAAGTACAGACACTGTGCCATTGCATGGCATCATGAGGCATCTATATTGCTATACAGTGCGTAAGATGCACACATTGCATAGCCATAACTGCATTCATACCCATGACATAACTGTCGATTGTGACCCACGATGCTGAGGTGTATACACACCAAACCATGCTGTGTCATGTGACAGGTCACTGGAAGACCTACAGATGACACCCCTGCACAACTACTACAGAGTCTTAGCTGCCTGGCAACCATGTCTACACATGGCAGACTTGTCAATTCACCATGCCCCACATGACATTGATGTACCACACACATGAGGTGCACAGCTAATGGTGATGTCCTACAGCAGCAAGGGAAATGTACAGTATCTGTGGCCTGATGTGGTGTCAATGTCTGTGGAAGCTGTACAGGTGACTACTGTCATGCTATGACACAGTCGTGATGTTCAACACATCTTATATGGTAGACTTAAGTGACACCTGCACTAGCTGTGCACAGGCTTTTAGGATGTCCAGTGTACCACATTAACTGTATAATCAGTCAACTAAGGCTATAATTGGACCATGTGTGGACAATGTGCAACAGGGTGTATACACATCACATCTACTGTATGGCTACATGTCTCTGGCCATCCCCCATGGCCATGTGTGAACATTTATTGGCCAAATGTTTGTGATAGCCGTCTATCTCACATGTCTGTGTTGTCCCATATGACATACACCCACAGATGTCAGATATGTCACCATCCACAGGGCTATGCAGACAACTGGTTGTATGTTTGGTATATGGGGTATGTGTTATGGGATAGTGTGACAATATTGCAGCCAGAACACTACGTGTCTGGGACATGTCAGAAGGCACACCACAATGTGTGCACCCATTGCAGGGGCATATAACACAATGGTGACTTCTGTGGGCTGCCCATATCCCAGCTCACTGTGTGGTACTGCTTGCGTACCACACATGTGTTGTTCCAATGTATAGTACATATGCCTGCATTGTACAACACCTCCACCGTTGTATGCACAGCTGTCTACACATGTAGCAATAACAGATACTGTGGTTTCATGTTGGTGTATCATTTCATTTGTATATATTGCACATGGGTAGCCAGTGTGAATGATGGGAGATGCGATCTGTATATTGTGACTGGACCAAACATCAAGTGTACAAGTGTTAACTGGCCACATGGTGAATAGATCTATGCTTTAACATGCCTGATACTGATGACAGTCTCACCTGCAATGGACTGATGTCTGTGCTGCACACCAGAGGTACCTGTATAGGGGTAACACAGCAGTTCGAACATTATCCATGACTGTATGACAGCCACAGGGTGCACTGTGCATGTTAACACATTTGCCTGTACTATAGCATATAGTATGCACATGTGTGCATACACAGGGTAGCATACTGTAGTATGCAGCATGTGTGTAAACATACCTTGCATATGATGTTACATTACATAATGTACAGTGACACATGCAACTAAATGGGATATAATAGTCATATGTGCAGTACTGACTTACCAGACAAGTCCAGGCTCATTGGTTGGGAGACACCCACCTCCATGATGGCAGCTAGTGCTTGTGGATGCTGTTCTGAGGGTGTCCCCAGACTGACCAGTAGCTCCTCAGCGTGTGTGAGTGGGGGCTGGGTTGGTGGCCCACCACCTGTTCCACCTTGTTCCCTGGCGATTGCAGTGGCACGCTGTTTTGCATGTCGTATCAAGTCTGTGCAGTGTCTGTTCACCTGTTGGTAGGTGTGGTTATGGCCATCCACATCATTAACCCTCCTGCAAAGATCCTGTCACAGGTCGTCATGCTGCTGGGCATGCTGTGGCACATGGCTGAACAACACTTCGTAGTTCTCATGGAGGTACGGGATGAGGACATCATCCTCCTGGCGGCTGTATGCTGGCAGGCGTGAATGAGGCATTATCTGTAAGACATAATGATGGTGACAGGTCACAGTATCACAGAGATGTACAGAGATACTGCTGCACATACATTTGTAGTAAATCTAGTACATCTGCACAGTTATCTTTGCAAATCATCATGACACTGACACGACTGACATGTTTGTGTCACACACATGTAACACCCGTTATGCATTGGATATCATCACCATATATGTGTGTCACCTCATTACATTGTTCATACTCCATGTGAATGCTGTCTTGATGTGGGCATGTCTGTTTGCCTGCACTGGTGTTCTTACCTATCAGCACATGCCTGGATGTGTCCACAGTAATGCTGTTGACCTTGATGCTGTGTATATGTCACATATCAACACATACACTGCCATAGTTGACTTGAGCAGTGACAATGCACACATAGATATGGAAACCTTTACATGCATGTGTTTTGCCATATACATCTACACGGCACTGTACAGCGGTTCAACATCCTGCCACGGATTGCCTGTGCTGCACATGTGATAGACATGGGACAATGGCTAGTCGGATGTCATTCGCAGGGATGGTTATCAACTATAGCATGTACGGGCAAGGTTTCCTAGCTGTATCCGACAGCCATTTTGCAACCGCAAGGTGCATCAGTGCCACATTACTGATCCAGACAGTTGATAATACATCTACCATGTGGTCATCACACCATGTATGACAGAGACGACATGTGCAGCTTTGATGGACAGGGTTGCATGGTATGGCAGGAGTATGTCACATGTATGGTACAGGGATCTGTCCAGCATGTGACAATCCTAGTAGTAGGATGGTGGCTGTCCATGACGTCTGTCTTTCAGATCAGGATATGTATGTGTAGCATGTCCAACATCATAGTGTAGCACATGTCTTTATGCAAGGTAGCCAGCATGCTGCATAGTGGAGGTGAGGATTGTGAAGGCTGGTATCGCCCATCCACGCATGGCCAATACCCTTAAAGGTGATATGTGATCCAATATTGGTCACCCGAGTGCTGAGTATGCCTGTCCACTGATCTCCATGCTCATGGATGGCACCCTGTCATGGCATGGGTGCCTCATATGACTACCTAAGAGGCCTGGAGACATCATCAACTCAGGGAGGTGAACTGCACAGCACCATCTCTTACACAGTGTCCATAATGTTGACCGTAGCCTAGGTGGTAGTTAATGGGTACAGGGATATTCACCTAGCGGTGACAATGCTGATATCATCTGTCAGAATGTGCACATATGTCACAAACCTCACCCACAAAGCCCATTCTGTATGTTGTTCACAACACTGAGACAGCTATTGCTCATAGGTCATGGCCATTCACATCCTTACATACACAGATGCCGCACATTTCTCTGTGTGGTATGGGCTACAATGAGGGGATATACAACACATTAACTCTGTTTTACTGTAGCTGCCACTGGTGTGATATGCACATGTCACTCTGACACCTTTTGTAGTGTTGATTCTGTCAACAGGCCACTGGTAGAACACTCCTGTGACATACAAAGGTACATGTCGTCAAACATCCGTACTGTCATCTACATCTGTACTGCTAACATCTACATTGATAATGGTTCATGGATTTGCAGACCATACTCAGCAGGGTAATAGTGCAGTGCCTCCAATTATGACTGTCATCACCACTTGTGGGTTGATATTATCCAACACCCTATCTGTATTGCATTTTCATGCTTAGCACTTGTTCAGAACTTGTGAGCACTTCATGAGCTACTAATTAATGTAGCACCCATTCCTAACCATTCCTCACAAGTACACTGTCTGTCCTTACAATTCCAACTTGCTTACAGTGCAACAGTTGTTGTACACACGTAACTCACATATCTTGTGAGACATGGTTGAATATACCAGTACCAGTGCTATTGCCTGTCTATATGATGAATATGGTGTACATGTGGTAATAGAGCGATTGTCTCATGTACACAGTCAATGCTCACCTCCCAACATACGACACTACAGCCTGTGGGAGATGCACATATGCAGCCATGCTGGGGGTAATGCTGTCACCAACCCTGACTGAACCTGACAGTCATGTGGGGACGTGTAACATTTGCAACACACCCCACTCATCACATAGTCTCACAAGATCTCCACCACCACAGGCCACACATATGAGTACAACTTGTGCAGTACCTCTCCATACTCTGTGTAGGCACCAAAGGCAGCCCCCATCACCAAACACAACAACAATAACTTATAGCCCACAGACTCATGTATGCCCATCACATACAGCCAATAGGGTGTTATAGCATACACAACACACCAGTCATAGGAGACTCTGTAGGTGGTCACACTGATGTCCCACTCAGCAGGCTACACAAGGTGATAGTCGCTTACATCTAGCTGTTGGGTAACTGGTTCTGCAACATAACCTAGGCACCCATGCCACACCTCACCAGGTACAATTTGACTGTCATTCTCCATGTTAGTGTGACTGCCCTGAGATGCAACTTCACAGATTACACGTGCAGGGACATGCAATAGCTCACCGGTCTTGTAGCCCTGAAGGTATGGGCGAAGCCCTGGGGAGCATTATGCATTCATCCGGACTTGATACCACTGTACAATGACTGACTGTTTCACTTCAACAGTTGCCTATGCTTCTGCTGTCATTCCACAGGCATCTGGTATCTGTCCGCTTTGACTGACATGGTCAACAAAACACGATGCTTTGGCACAGATGACCTGCACCTGTCAGCCCTGGGAGTACAGATAACATGTAAGGCTCTTGCTGCTCCTATACTGCCTGTCTTGCACAGTTTCCAATAACATTCACCACCAGAACGGGAACAGGCAAGCAAAACATGGGGTCATGTGACTCAGTGCTTGACATCTTCATCTCTGACGCACGCAGGCAAGGCACTTCTTATAATGGACCACTTCAATATCTCTGCAGTGACTAGGACCTGCCTCTAGGCTCCGCAGAGCACACCTGCAATGTCAGGTTATATGCAGACCACACCTTTCAGTCATGTAACCTGTACCAGAACACCCACGGCTTAGGTGTTTCCATATTCCACTATGTTGTACACATATCCTGGCTAGTTACTTAACACAATGCATCAGAGCTGCTCCACGTGCAACTAACTGTGGCCAGAACTGCTATACACATTGTAACATGCTACGGATTCAACAACATACCCCACAGTTACCAGACCTCATTTCTTGGTGTACTGGACAGTAGGGTTCAAATAGGTACTACTGATGTGAGACTGACACTACCCCACACTTAACTGGGATAGCCACTCATGTACTGACACATTAGGCCAACGCTGTCCAGGATTCATAACCTCCACTCGGCTGGATCAACCCATACACACCACCTCCAAGACCACCTATATCCTAGACATGGACACTACCAACATGTGACTGCTGTTCCACACCTGGGGTTATCCCCTCGTTGGTGGATTCCGAACATATGCTACTCACCCTTGTTATCCACATCACGGCACCACACCCTTCATGGCATACACAGTACAAGTATACTACAACGCCTACTACAGACATCTTATGACAGCAGTAGTTAACATCATGACACCCGTGCAGATGGACAATGCACATACAAACACTGAAACATACCCCAGTGCACTTCATGAGCACTTACACGACTGCATGGATCATGCTATTCCAAATAGAGTCATGATGGTACCCAGCAGATAACGGACGCCACTCCAGTCCAGTTCCATGGACATAATTTACAGCAAAAGGTGGAGGATGTTGCAAAGTGGAGTAGAATACCATGGGTGGGGTAGCTCACTGGTCAGCCTCAGTAGGGCTATGGGATCCCTCATCACATACTCCAAACCTAGCTATGTAAACATTACTGTGACACATTCCAGGGTGTACCACAATGCATTATGGAGGTATGTCAGTAGTCAATGGCAATACCAACATCTGCTCTGACATACAACAGTTACTCAGGAACATTACAGAACCGAGTGATGCTGGAAACATGCTGGCGGATGGGTTCAATGCTAACATTACACCCTCTCACTCCCTACAGGGCCACAATCCCTACAGGAACATTGCGGTGTCCCTGCGGTCACAACTACAGAGTACTAACCTGCACTCTCTAAGGCCTGGAACACTGACTCCATGTTCCAGGCTGTGATTTACACAAACCTCTGAACGACATGTCTCCCCACTTGGCCACCAGATTCAGTAATAGCCTTGTGTCAGACATTGTGGCCCCTGCATGGCACATAGCAACAGTTATCACACTCCACACAGGTGGTGCTACAATGAACGAGAGGGACTATTGCCCTATACGTCTGACTGGACTGTTCTGCAAGGCTATGGGGCACATCATCATGGAAGTCATTCACAGAGACATTAGTGGGCTCCAGTCCTTTGATGCCACCCAGGTTGGACATGTTGGGGCCAGAGCATGGCTCCTACACCTGGTGGACTCCTTTGATACAGTTACCATGGTAGTTGATGATGGTAAGGGGGTCCACATAGCCTACATTGTCCTCTCAGTGGCTTTCAGCACCGTTCTTAATTCTGGTATTGACAACATACACATCCACCTGCACATTGACCCCTATGTCTCAGGGTGTTATGCAATGTGGCTCATGGATAGGACCCACACAATGAAGGTAGCATACCATAGTACCTACTGTATTTCAGTTACACTTGGCGTACTACGGTCTTCAGTCATAGGGCCCCTCATGTTCGTTATATGCTTCCCTGAGGTACAGGCTAGCACAGAGGGACTTTCCCTGACTAGCTTTCCAGACAACTGCATACAAAGCGCCATGATCGATCCACCAGCTGATACTGACTCCCTCCATAAGGGTGTCACTGTGACGGATACCTGATATCAATATCATGGCCTCAAGCTGCATGACACAAGGTGCATGAACATCCCCTTTGCATTACACCAATCACCCACTATCACATAGGTGGTAGTCTCCTACATACATGTCACATTGTACGTGATCGTAGTACACATGTATGTAGCATCCACTCCTTTGATAACCATATTGCCACTGTGGCGTGGATATCCTTCTACGTGGCCACCCTTATCTGTACTGGGTTTGCAGCTGGAACATAGGCACCCATTGTACCTCTGAACTCCTGACGTATACACACACTCAAGGGTACAACACCCCATTTAGGGTGTACCTTACAGAACAGCTACGGCTTTACATACCACAACATTAACATGCCATGAGGATTATTGAGCTCCGAAGGTTGACGTACACGGCAGAACTACGGACACCATGACTGTACACACTTGCATACTACATACTCAGGGGTGACCTCTGCTGAACAGACAGGGCCCATGTCCACAACAATATTCATGGATATACTCCACATAAGCGACATAAGCAAAAGCCACTGTGAGCACCATGCTCATGGATATGTGCACACACGCAACAATGACTGGGATGTGCTTGAGGGTTACATTCCCAAACCAGACACTCACCATGCTTTGGAACATGATTCCTATGTACATCATGCAGGGACACTCAGTAGCACTGTTCATGTGATACCTCACTTGGTGGATGGGAGACACACATGTATACCAGGGATTACTGCAGTGGCTGTATTGTGCAGAGGTGCAGGTAACACATGGCTCTGCTGTTCACAGACAGCACACTACACTGGAGAGGTGCCACTGGTGTAAACACTGTTGCTGGGCTTTACACATCGACTTGCCAGACTGCATAGTACCCCACTATGAACCTGTGAAGCTATTACATGTCCTTTGTGCATGGTTAATTGAGTAGCTCTTCCATTTCGATTAGCTATCATGCTGTTACAATGTCCCGTGACTACAAGCCATATGTATCCTGTTATTGTATATTGTACATGCCAATAGATGATACCTTTGGTATGCATGATATGCCTGTTATGCTGTGTAGAAAATCTGACATATCTACCTACAATACTGTACATTACACATATTTTACATATTATCCCATAATTCAAAGCATACTTGCACAGCGGGACCACCTTAGGCATGTCATTGTCATTATATGCTCATACACATGCTTACTGTGACAGAATATCAACATATACTATCCCCTGCTATGGCACGTACTTGTTGGGTATGGAATTGTTCTGTTTAAAGCCCTCATGTAGCATCCCTTGTGGTGTCTGTGATGTTTACCTTGTGGCCCACTGCAGGACACACAATTTCTACAAGCGCTACTATGCTCAGCAAGACATCACTGCATAATACCTTTACCCACTTTATGCATTGCGGACACTTTTAATTAATACAAAACAGGCTATACATAAGCTAACATACTGAGTGTTCTACATACCTTGTTATCATTCCGAACTTCCGTAACTATCTCTCTTACACTGTTTAAACAGTTCTATGGTATGAGCATACGGTTTGAATGTCTGGCAAGTCATCCTTATATACGTCGATACCTGCAACATGTGGTTTCCTGCCGCCAATTGGTGTTCCTGAGTGAATTATTACTTGCACATCAGCTGTGCAGCTCTTCCATTCGCCAATTACACGGCAACAGTGGGGTATAATTGCATTCTCCACTTGGGCGTTGCCCATTTGCCCTACCTTTGGGGAGATGGCCTGTATTGTGAGTAATTGCAACTGCTATGTGTAGAGACACTGATATTTTGGATTCATGTCCCCCGTGGATTGTGTGTGACGGCTAGAGTATGTGGTTCTACATGTGAGTGTACCTGTCATCCCAACCGTCTGATAAGGGACTATTGCAAACACAACCTGTAACATCGCCGTCTGTTCCATTATACAACGGTTATGATTTCACATGGCGCGTTTAAAAATGTGTCTCTCACAAGGTATGTTAACGCTTCTGCAGATGTAATTGAGTAACTGGATGTTTGTGCTGTAATTACAGTATGTAGTGCTATAATTTCATGTGTGGGGGATGTAGGTGGGTGTACATAGCATATACAGGTTTGTGGGGCTTGCATTTCTACATATTCCATATATGTGTGTGGGCTCCTTCCCTAATTAAAGACCTATCAGTTAGTAGACTTTTGTTACGGGCATATACATTGGGCCGTTGTTAATTGGTTTCTATATAGTATGCAGGTGAGGTTGATACTTCCATACCTCCGGAAATACAGCGATATGTAAAGGAATGTTACTAAATGACAGCTGTCCTATGTATTTCTGTCCCAGATATTTGCACTCATTGCAGTTGTGTTGGTAACTGAAACTCTTTTGCATGGGTTGCCACCTTTTCAAATGGCCATTGTGGGACACTTGTGGGACCCACATCAGTGTTTACAGGCTGACACATACCCATGGTCAGTACACAGGATAGCACATACCTTTATCCTCAATACATACTTATTGTTGTAGGACTTTGGCTACTTATCATATTGCATGTAACATTTACGTTTCTTACATACCAGCATAACTATTTAATGCAACTATTACATAATATATGGGACATAATAATGTCCTACAATCTCGGACATTTGCCCTTTTTAATGTTTTATGTCAGGACACAACTGCCCAGGGAGGAGCTGTCCCTCCTAATGTGGGAGAGGTGGTAACTGTATGCCTACGGCTAGCTCTAACCACACCTGCCGTAATAATCTACCTCCGAGCTGGCACTAACAGACACATGATGCAGACACACACGCACACACATTACAGTCACACGGACACGCACACGGCACCCTCAACACACACATACACAGACTACGGCAATCACAAACACAGTTGAACACAGTACCTACATGGACCGCAACACCGGCAGCGGTAACTAAATGTCCCTTCATATCGTGATAATATTACTCGTGGTTCTAGCATTCCGGTACTGTGTTCTTTCGGTCTTTCAGCCTTGTGGTTACACGTGTTGGTATGTGACACATTCCATAGTTGGCGGTATCCTATTTATTTGTACCTCCATGGTTGTGTGCATGTCGTTGACCTATCTATATATTTGCAGATATCGGTGAATCCGTATATATCAACATATATCTCTCTATCACCCTTTCTATCTGTATTATATATATATATATATATATATATATATATATATATATATATATATATATATATATACATATACCTGACAGAGAGAGTGACAGGCAAAATACACCTTTCATTGTGTACTTGTCGGTGTATACTGTTTCCTGGACTCCGCACGTTTGTGTTTGAACCTGTCACATTACACACCTGCCGTAGGTACATCTTGGCTACCATAGTGTTAGATGATTGTGTACATGATTGTGTGTTCTACTCCTGGCAGTGGTCATTTTACCCTTCAGAGCAGGCACTATTAGTACAGGGGTGAATAATGCTGGTTTCACCTGTTCTGGACATCATTGACCGTGATCTACGCGATATTCAGAGAAGCTTAGCCCTGTTTCGCGCATAACCATATAGTCATATTTAAACGACGCTTACCAGCACTGGGCAACGCATATTCCCTCTAACGTGTGCTAAACATGATCTGATGGCCTGCATCCGACATGCATTATTCGTGCCTTCGGGATTACGTTACATCCCTTGCAGGACGTGGGACCGGGAACATGCACGACGGTCACTGCATTTACCACTTGGGGATCTGGGATTTGTACACGTGTTATGGCATTTTGTATGTGGACTATACTACGGCAGTTAGTTTGCATATGGATGAGTCCTATTGATGGTATGTCCATGTGATGTTTAAGGGATGTGCTCCAGCATTGGGTATGTATATCACAGTGAGCCACACACGATAATGTGCTATACCTTCAAACGACCATAGGTGGAGCATGTTGGGGTGACAGATACCTGTCATGGGTACACCCCATGCTTTGACACGAAGTCCATGATTACATTATGTGGAGCCCCTCATTAACGCACCAGCGAATCAGTGCAGAGTGTGTGAAAAACAGTGCTTACACACATGTGATCCCGCGATTGCCTCTGCTCCACTGAGCGACAGTTGGTTACTCGATGTTGTGGCAACAGCAGATACTGTTTGCCTCGATTGGTGTATGGCCTCTGACAATCGGGCGTGTACCTACCGATGTACCTAGGAACCTATACACACAGTACCAACATATGCTGATAGGTGCATGTACTGTTCAGGTGTTGACATTCCTTCTTCCAATAGCTGTTGTGTGTACAATGGTTGAGGGCTGCCTATGTAGGATTCACACAGTAGCCCACCTATGCATTACAATTTACAGGTGGTCATGTGTGTGTGCCATCCATTTTACTGTGTGTGCAGGTGGAGAGGTGTGTCAGTCCGTAGGGGCCTACACTGTCAGAGTATGTGCTATACGTTCCCTCTTTGCCAAGGCATAGGCATATTGGGCACGCCTCCATCTGCCTACTGGGGCTGGCACACGGTGTTCGTGGTCTGAATCCCTCTGTGCCTGTGATGGCCTTGGCAATTGCGGTGGGCTATGAGGGCCTTCACCATTTTGTCCCTGCTGCAGCTGTTTCCGCAGGATCATATTATGTAGCATGGCACATACTATGAAGATGTGTGCACATGTGCCTGGTTAGTACTGCAAGGCTCCACCAGATGTGTCCAAGCAACGGAACCATGATTTCAGCATCCCAAACACATGCTCTATGATGATTCTGGTTTGTGCGTGTGCCTCATTATGGCGTTCTTGCATGGGTGTGCATTTCTGATGGGAGTCATCATCCACGGCTCCAGTGCATAGCCAGCATCCCCCACAAGGTGGCCATGTGGGATGTCCCCCAGACAAATACCTGATACAGCTGTGAGGCAAGCCAGCTATGGGAGTCATGGTAGCTTCCAGGGCTGCCAGCACACACATCCATGATAATGCCCTGGGCATTGCACATGACCTGGCAGTTGATGGAGTGGAATCCCTTGCAGTTTATGTAGTGCCTACCATGCTCACTGGGTGGTGACTTGATATGTATGTGCGTGCAGTCTATCTCACCCAGTACCTCCGGGTAGTGTTCCACATGGTGGAAGTGATACATATTGCTGGCCAACTCCTCCTGAGTTCGGGGGAAGTATATATGCTCATTGGCATGTGGTAACATGGCATCCAGGAACTGGTGTAGTACCCTGAATGCTGATGCCTGTGAGATCCCCATTATATCTCTAGTTGGCCTTTGAAAGGTACCTGTGGCTAGTATTCACAAGCTTACACATACCTTCGTGTCCACTGGGATGGGTTCCCCCTCTGTTGTTTCTGGATCTCAGACGTGGCTGGCACAGCTCAACTGTTTGCTGTAAGATGTCCCTGTCCACCCTGTAATGCTCTATCTCCAGATCATGTAGCCCCTGGTAGGTTACCCTTGGTCTGAACACTCTTCTCCTCCTCCGGGGCCTGCGGTGGTTGTCAGCATCATCCTCCACAACACCGTCAGTCTCTAACACATGGTGATGAATCACAGCTATGGCAGCTCCCAACATGTACATTTTAAAAGCTCCCCGTGTGTTTACACCTATGGTGCAGTGTTTGGGAATACACAGGTGTGTGTAGGGTGCTTTCACGCTTTATACTATTGTGCTGGGAATGATGTCATAGGGTGTGCATGTACGATCATAGCTACAGGGTATCTTATGTGTTTTACTACAGGAACTACTATTGTGGTGCCTTTAGTGTTGAATTACATTTGGCTGCCGTGGATTATCTCTTGCCCTTCCCTTTACATTTCTTCACGTTTCACCTACCATTTTCTGGCATGCATCCAGCAGCCTGCTTTCATTTGTACTTTCCTAGACCTGGCTTATCTTGCGTAATGTGTTCTATTGCCAGTCTACTGCAGGTTTGCTTTGCTCTGCTATGACAGTTCTCCTTTCTTTGCAATCCGACGCCTCCCCTATCCTGTTTTGCAGGTTTCTGCGAGCAGACTTGTCAGCTGCCATTGATTGCCCACTCTGATTTAATAGGTGTTAATTGCTCAGTTGTACTCCAATTACCCTACTGCGGCATTTCCTTCTTTTCTTCCCCCTGACCTTCCTGTTTGTGCTATGGTACACAGCGTGTGCATCCGCTTACCGAGTTTCGGGCACGTTTTTATCCCCGTACACATGTGCTTTCGGGCACCATATGTGCTCTCAGCTAAACAATGCTATACCTACCACCCCACCCCTGTCCTGCGGCTTTCCTTAGCAATGGCCAGACCAGATTTGCATTGCTCCAATGTGCTTACAGCTACAGTGGCACACCCCACTGCTGATGTCATGTATACCTCTGAGCCACTCCTCGGTGTTGTAGCGCTGCGCCGTATGGTACATCCTTAATCCGGTGGGACGTTTGCGATTCAGTATTACCTGCCTCATTTGCATGGCATTGACTACTAATTCATAGTTACCACGTCGAACACTGTCACAGACCCTTAGCAACCCTCGCAGCTTGGTTGTGGTGTACCATGCATACCATTGAGTATTATGGTGAAATCCTGATTTGTATTACATTGAGATTTTATGACATTTGTATATATTTTCTTTGTGTTCCTTTTTTCGCACACATGCCCTGCGGTTGTACTTTGCGTTACTGTGGACATGACATTAAATGTTATTTTTTAGGTGTTGTGCATCTTTTCTTATGCCATTGGCTGTATATTTAGCCATTGGCATATGTTAACTTTGTAATACATGAGTCTGGTCTGCTTTCATAGCTCCGATGTTCTGTTTGGAAAAATGTAAACCGTATTTTTTGGTTTACATTTCCGTGGGTTTACGCTACGCCTGCACCTCTTCATGAATCGCTATGTACCTTCATTTGCATGGTGCGGCACTGCACATGGGTTGATTAGCATACCTAAGGTGAGGGCTGCGCAGTTCTGGCGTACGCCAGTAGTGCACGTGGAAATGGATCATACCTGAATCGCTTGGCGGCCATATTTGGTGCTATACCGCCTATGCTACGCCTGCGCCTGGCACAAGCTTCATGAATCCCGGGGAATGTCTTTAATGCTTTCTGCAGAAAAAATAGCTATCATTGCTAGTGACCAAACCAGACTTTTTTGGTCAACACTGCATTCAAGCAACGATTTAGTAAAAATAAAATATTGAATCTAAATATAACAGAAAACTACATCCAGAGAGTCAGCAAGCTTGCTAGACTAGGTAGCACCTTGTACCTGTTCTAGAGGGTGGCTTAATGGCTAAGGTGTTTGCCTTACAAACCCCAGGTGCAGGGTTTGAGTCTCACAAGGGATAATTGGCTAGGCTTAAAATGGCTCACAAGGGCAGTTAGCTTAGTAGTAAACTATGAACCTAGGTAAACCCAAAATGTGACTGTAAGGAAAATGAAACAGTACATGGGTATAATGAACTTAGACCATAACAGTTGTTTCAGACAGAAATTTGTATAAAGCAGGTTAAAATAAACTAAATTATATCATTGGCAGGTTCCATGAGGCATTAGAGCTAGAAGATGAACCTACTGGCTTTGACTAGAAAAGAATACATTACTGGATTCCACAAATAGTAATAATATGCATAAGAGGTAAAAGGTATAAAAGGTTTCCTCTTATGTGGATTAACAGCCTCGCCAACTTGACAAAAAAGAAAAGGCATTATTGTTTACTTAGAGAAAAATATCAAAATGTAAAGAATAAAATAAAATACTTGAAGCTCAGAAAATGTATATGGCACTGTACAAGGGTGAGGCATAAATATGAGCTGACTTTATATAAAGAGTGCTTATCTGAATAAAAATGTATTATGTGCCCCCCCCCCCCAAAGTGTGCTTTTCCTACCCACAAGAGGTGAACTGGCACTACAACTTCACTTCCCTTACCTGCCTGAATCCTACAGTATCAAGGGCTGCTAATTGAAACCTGGTGTTAGTGTCTTGGGGGGGATTCTATCCAAAATGGTACAACTGTATTTGCTTTAGAAACTAATATTAATGAGATCTGTGATAAATGAGAAAAAAGCCAAATTACTGTATGACTCATTTTCATATACTGTGCTAGGGAATCTGAACAAAACAAAAGAACATTATATATTAACCTGAATAGGTGCCCTAAAATCATGCCTGATGACATAAATATAGTGCTGAAAAATATTAGAGTAGGTGCAACAGCTAGCAACAATTTTTCAATGGTTACTTTCTGAAACAGTTTGGTGACAATCAGGTTCCAGCCTTGGTATTGTTGCTCCAGCAGGATGTAATTACAGGTTATGTCCCCCTTGAAGGAGGCAGGTGTGGTCCCTATACCAGAATGTAGCATTGTAAAACCTGTAGGAAATTATAAAGTTTTAGAAATGAAAAAAGAAGTGTTGTATGACTTTCATCAAGAAATTCATGCTAAACAAACTTATTAAACCAATATACTAATTTAGCAAAAATTTTTTTCTCTTTTATCCCCAATGTCTTTCAATCATCATCCCCTTCTGCTCATCCCTATTACTGGTATGAGGGTCAGGTGGGAGCGGGCATCATTCACAAAGCCATCAAAGGTTGTTTTTTTTTTGCCCTAACACCCCGCGCACACACCTAGTGAAATAGGGGGGGGTGCAGTGGACTGACAGGGAGGACCCCATCTATTTTGCAAGGGGCACTCCCACCATGCAATCCTGCCCTTCCACACAAAGTATGAGCTGTAGTCTATTCAAGTCTTCAGCAGGTATATTATATCTTTCAATGTGCCCCCCCCCAAAGTGTGCTTTTCCTACCCACAAGAGGTGAACTGGCACTACAACTTCACTTCCCTTACCTGCCTGAATCCTACAGTATCAAGGGCTGCTAATTGAAACCTGGTGTTAGTGTCTTGGGGGGGATTCTATGACCGCTCCTAGTTTGCAATCATCTGCCAAACTTGGTCAGTCCAATTACCATGATGTCTAAGTAGATACCAAAAAAGGAGCAGACACAGCACAGAGCCCTGATGGACTCCGATAGTGACCATCCTTTTTGTGGAGGTTTTCTCCCCTATCCTAACTTTCTGGGTACTGTCTGAGAGACAGCTGGCTATCCAGAGCATATCACGGGATTTATGCCTATATCCATGAGTTTGTTTACAATGCATCAAATACCTTATCCCGGTCAAGGTAGGCAGTATGAACCATTGTGCTGTCATCTACTGCCTTTGTGACCTTCTCAGTGAAATCCAGCAGGATGAGTAGGCATGATCTGCCCTTGGCAAAAAACAAAGTGGGTTGGATCCAGTGTTTGAACATTTTCTATGGTCTGATTAATCATTTCCATGATAATCATTTCCATAGCTTTGCATATGAGACTAGTCAGACATATGGACTTGCAGTTCCCAGGGTTTATTGATGGCCTACCCTTGTGCAGAGGGATGGCTGTTGCAGCTCTCCATTCACATGGAGGCTATGGTTAAACAGTCACTCCAGTGGTCCTGATAGGTCATTTTGCAGGCTATTCAAGAGGCATCCTGGGATGTTATAGGGGCCCATTGATGCATTGTTTTTGGCAATGGAGAGCTAATTTAGGGCCTGCTCC
This sequence comes from Protopterus annectens, assembly GCF_019279795.1. Lineage (NCBI taxonomy): Eukaryota > Metazoa > Chordata > Ceratodontiformes > Protopteridae > Protopterus > Protopterus annectens. The sequence continues at coordinate 949,020,961 of NC_056748.1, read as the reverse complement.
CTAATGATAGTTGGAAAGGATTTGTTTGATGGTATTCCCTTGAGGGGGGGCAGCCAGGGGCAAGAGAAGTGGGTAATATTGGAGCTGAATTTGTTGGTCAGCAGACTCACTAGATCTTCCACCTCCATGTAGGTGGCACCAACACACTACTGTGTGCTGCCTTGTGCTTGTCTTTTACCCAAGAGGCTATACTGACTTCAAACGTGGCCTCTCAATTGTTTGTTTATATTGATGAAAGTGTTTTTATCATGCTGAGCATAGCACCTATGTTTGGATTCCACCATAGTAATTTGTATTTTAAGTTAGTTTTTAGCCTATCACTGGTAGGCAAAACTATCTCTATGCATTTATTGACATGATTATACAGGGTATTAGTGAACAACTCTGCACAGGCAGTTGTGTTCTCAGAGTCTGGGAAGGATTGACATTTTGACAGCTTGTCACTTAGTAGTAGAAAATTTGCCTTTTAATAGTTCCTAAATGTTATGGGATTGGCCAGGGTCACATAACTGATTTTTATTATTAAGGACAGCTTTGTGGTCTGACTTACCAGAGTGGACTCTACACTTGGGGGTGTTGTGCTTTTCAATGTCTGTGAGTACCAGATTGAGTATGTTTGTACCCCTACTGGATATATGGACTATCTGTCTGGTTCTTGCTGTATGTGTTTACAAAGACAAGGAATCTCTGCACCTATAAGCTTGGGGTTAGTTAAATATTCCAGTTTATAGTGGGGTTGTTGAAGTCTCCCATGTATATAGTATTGGGTTAAATGGTGAGAGTCCCAATTAACCCCAATTGTGAGTTATGGGTTTCTTGGGTCATAGAGGGTGACCTATATCCTGCAAGGATATATGATATGATATGAATTAGATGGATGTGGGAATTTGCCAATGGACATCTGGAAATGAGGAAGCTCAAGGACATCATTCTGTTTGACTAGTCTTTAGATGACCTTGTTATTGATATATATTGAGGCTCCCCTCCTCTTTGGCCCTTGTCTGTCCAGTAGCTGGCCAGAATATGTGGAAGGCATTGTAGCCCTGCACTGTCGGAGTGCTCTCCACACCTCTAAACCATGTCTCAAAAACTGCACAGATGTCCACATTCTCCAGGGTGAAAAGAGCCTGGAGGAAGTGGAGTTTCCAATTTAGACCCCTTGGCATTGAGCAATAAGACCTTTAGTTTTCCTTGGGTTAGCATTGATGCTGGAAGGTTTGTCAGTTTGGCTTCACTTAAGCAGGGCACTATGGGGAGGACAATGTTTTAGCCAATATTTAAATGCCTAGATGGAACAGGTGCAGACCATCCTTGGCAAAACAACATGGTCTGTTGATCATGTCCTGGAATGCTGACAAATATTGTACCCCTTGTAATGACACTGGAAACTAAGCCAATTATAGAAGTGAATCAGCATTTGCTCATATTGTGGCATCATCCTTAGTAAAGGTAGAAAGATGCTCAATGGCAGCTAGACACATACCAGACTGGGACACACAGACCAAGAGCTCCATAATGCCTCTCATTATATAGTCCAGAGAGGTACATCTCAGCTCATTTACACCCAAAAGGACAATGATTAAGTCATACTGGTACTTGTGTCTAATGACTTGAGTGCATAGGAGATTTAGTGGATCCTGGCCCCAATAGACAACTGACTGTGAATTTCTCTTAATTCACCCTGGTGAGCAAGATATCTGAATGTGTCACTATGGAGCCTCCTATGATTAAAATATTGGGTACTGTGTTGGCTTGCCTTAATGGGTTTTGCAGTTGAGGCTCCAAAGGGTATGGCTGTATGTGTTTGCTGTGTGTTGTTTTAGCGGAGTACTTTTTCAGTTGCTGATGATTCTTTTTGTAGGATAAATGTCTACAAGGTTTCTGGGGTTTAGGAAGGTTGTTTTTATGTGCCTCAGCATATGTTGGTCTATACGTTGGGTCAGTACTGTGTGTGGTGGATATAATCCTTGTGTTACTGACAACCTGATTATTTTGAATGCTTTTGTGTGAGATTCTTGCCTCCAGTTAAACTCTGTAATTACATCTCTCACATACTGTAGATCAATATGTATGTATACCTTTAAGAATCTTTCTAAGGGCTTGCACAAGTGTATAAATACTGAGCACATGTGAGCCTGACTGCCATTTTGTAGTAAGCTGTTAAAATGCAAGCATATTTGTCTGTGTAGTCTGTCAGTTAATCAGTTCATTTATATTTCGTACTGCTGCTATTCATCCTGATGTGTTTCTATGTAATAAAGCATATAAATGAACTACCCCGCCTGTTCGTCTTCAATTGTAAACCAAGATGAGTGACATGCTGTCAGAATGGGATCCAGAAATCCAGATTCAGGACTGAGAAGGCACTCAGTTAATGGTGGAGGAATACTGAGGAATGGATCATCCCTACTGCATGTATAGCTCTCAAAAACAGGTCAGAAACATATTTTGGGTATTAAAACTAACTTAAATGATTTCCTCTTCTCAAAATATAAAACAAAGCACTCATAACACTCTAAATGAATTTCTAAGTAAATGAAATGTCTAAAACTGTGACATATTGAAAAAAATATTCGAATAACTACAGAAAATGTTTGAAATAAAGTCCGAATCACATAAAATGAATAAAATAAGGAAAACGACTGCATGTTTTCACTATGTGTTACTTTTTCATATTAATTAAAGCTACTCAAGATAGCCAAAGTGTATGAAGTGTTCACAAGTTTGTGCAGTATTACAGTACAATTATTTTGCAAAATACAGCCATTTCAAAGTATATTCGCAAAGTACAGTATTTCAAAGAGTTTATTGTGCATTTGAATGTTATTACAAATACTGGCTGTTTGTGCATGTTCATATATAATTACAAGGGCCATTTTTAGTGTTTTTGAGCATACTTTGTTGGCATGGCAGATGGATTTTGAAAATCAGGTCCTCTTTTATTTTATAATAATATTGCAGAGAAATCGAGAGTTTTTGAGCAAGAGTATATTTTCATAGAAACTGCATTTTCTGGTAAAGATGACCATACAAAGGCATTTATCCTGTTTAATTTAGCTAGTTCAGAAGCCATAGAAAGAGAGCATTCATTTGTGTATGCACCTGCTGTACTTGCAGGGGAAGGGGAATACCACCATATAGTGGTACCGGATGAGTCAAGGGAAGACCCAAAGTGCTTAAAACGTAAATTTAGAGAAATGTGTAACCCCTAAATGAATATTACAATGGAAAGGCACTTATTTTACATGAGATCAAAATCTTGAGGAAACGACTGCAGCATATATAACAGCTTTGTTTCTCAAAGCTAAAACATGCAGATTTGGTGAGTTAAGGGATGAGCTGATAAAAGATAGATTGGCATGTGATATTAAAGATGATTCTGTGAGAAAGATTTTGCTTCATGACAGTGATTTAACTTTGAATATTTTGCTTCATGACAGTGATTTAACTTTGAATAAGGGCATTGAGATTTGTCAGATATAGGAGGTGACAGAAAAGCACATAAATATGGTTACAAATGAGAAATGCATGCTTCCAGTATCTTGTAAAACTCATGTTGATAGTATGCAGCACTTGGTTAAAAGAAGCAGGCCCAAGCACATGGCAGTAACTGTAAGCCCTGCAACAGTCACTGGGAAACCCTATGCCTTTCTAGCAAATTCTAGAGTGTGCACAGTCTCAGTGAAGCATAAGAGTGAGTTAGCAAACATAAAGAATGTGCCTCTACCCATTTTCATATCCAACTGGTGTAATTGTGGTGTAAATCATGAACCCAAAAGAGAAACATGCTTAGCGTTTGGTCAGCAATGCCACAAATGCAATAAGTGGAATCATTTCAAAAGATTCAAATAAGGTACATTCTTTTATTAAAAGAGAACATTCAAGCAGACAAATTGATCAATTAGAAAGCTGTGACCCTACTTTTACATTGATGGTGTGTCTGTGCTTAATGAAACAGTCAATGCAGTAGATTTATGGCAAAGAATGAAGTATTTTGTACTGTTTGGATAAATGTAAGACCCATAGAGCTCAAAGTTGACACAGGTTCAAATTGTAATGTTATATCAGAAGAAATATTTGCTAGAGTATGTGCTGGTGAGAAGCTTGATTTGGCAAAGAGTGCAAAGCTTTCTGCTTATGGTGGTAAAGAAATTCAGACTGAAGATTCAGTAGTGATTTCATGTTACTCTGCTGGGAACTGCTATGACTTGCAATTTTACGTGGTCAAAAGGTACGTACAGTCATTATTAGCCCTCAGAGACAGTTTGAAATTGGAACTATTTCATTTAATAAGGAAGTCCACCATATGAGCTTAAAAGACCACTGTTCTAATTTATTCCAGACTATTCTTTCTAGCTATTCTGGTCTTTTCAAAGACAAACTAGGCAAACTACCAGTTGTGTACTCCATAAAGTTAGACCCTGAAGTCCATCCAGTTATCAGACCAGCCTAGAAAGTTCCAGTAACTATGCAGAACAGAGTCAAAGCCAAGCTAGATAAAATTGTGCAGCAAGGTATAATTTGTCCAGTAGAAGAACCAACTGAATGGATATCTTCCATGGTGGTAGCTCATAAGAAAAGCTCAGATGATATCAGAATATGGACTGATCCAAGAGATTTGAATAAAGCACTGAAAAGACCTCATCATCTAATGTGTGCAGTTGAAGAAGTCATTGCTCTTATCCCAAATGCCACTGTTTTTTTCTGTCTTAGATGCAGAGAGTTCATTTTGGCAAATTTTTGCTTGATCGAAAATCCTCATTGTTAACCACTTTCAGAACTCCTTTTGGCAAGTACAGATTTTTGAGAATGCCATTTGGGATAAATTCTGCCAGTGAAGTCTTCCAGTATGCAATGGAGCAAATTATTTCTGGGTATCCGTGTACATAGTGCCTTTTTTAGGCAGGGTTCAAGTAACAAATTCACCACCATAACAGGAACAAGCAAGCAAAAACTGAGGGTAATGCTACTCAATGCTAGAAGTCTAAATTTCAAAATGCACTCACTCGAGGCACTCCTTAAAATGGAAAACATCGATATCTGTGCAGTGGCTGAGACCTGGTTCAAGGCTCCAGAGAGCATCCCTGCACTACCAGGCTATAACTCATACCACACTTTTCGGCCATGTAACCTGGACCGAAACACCAAAGGTGGGGGTGTGTCCATATTCATTAAGGATATCCGCACCTCCAGGCTAGTTGCTCAGCATAATGCATCCGAGGTTATCCAAGTGCAACTAACTCTTGGCAAAACTGCAATCTAAATTGTAGCTTGCTACAGATCCCCCACCATGCCCCAGGATTCCCACTCCTCTTTTCTTGATGTACTGGAAAATATTAGGGTTCAACCAAACACTCTAATAATGGGCAACTTCAACTACCCCACCATTAACTGGGAAAATTACTCATGTACCAACTCCTTAGCACAACGCTTTCTGGAATTCATAAACTCCAATTCCCTAGATCAACTTATCCACACCCCCACCAGGGGCAACAATATCCTAGACCTAGTCATTACCAACATGAGTGACCGGTGTTCCACACCTGAAGTTAACTCCTCGTTGGTCCGATCTGACCATAAGCTAATCACCCTTGATATCCACATCCCACCCCCACCCCCCATTAAGGAAACCACAGTAAAAAATTTCTCCAAAGCCAACGTCATGCTTCTTAAGACAGAAGTAGTGAACTTCATGACACCCATGCAGATGGACAATACAGTTACAACTGCTGAATCCTACACAAATGCACTCTATAAGCACTTACATGAGTGCATGGATCGTGCTATCCCAAACAGAACCAAGACGCTATCCTCCAAAAAAAGGAAGCCGATCTGGTGGTCCCCTGCCATAAACAAACTGTACAACAGAAGGAAGAAACTGTTGGAAAAGAGAGTAAAATCCCATGAGTGGAGGAGCTACCTGGTCAGCCTCAGTAAGAAGCTGAGATCCCTTATAAGATCCTCCAAAGCTAGCTACGAAAATAAAATCACCACTAATTCCAAGGACAACCACAAAGCATTCTATAGCTATGTCAAGAATCTCAATGGCAACACCTAGATCTGCTCTGAGTTACAGCACAAAGGCACGAAAATTACAGAACCAACTGATATTGCCAACATCCTGGCAGATAGGTTCAGTGCTAACTTTTCCCCCCCTCACCCCCTAAAGGGCCCATATCTATACAGGAAGAATGCAGAGTCCCTGTAATCACAACTACGCAGGTGAAAGCTGCACTCTCTAAAGCCAAAAACACAGCATCCATGGGACCGGACAACATCCCAGGCTGCGTTTTACATGAACTTCAGAATGAACTGGCTCCTCACTTAAGCACCATGTTCAATAATAGCCTCTCATCAGGCTTTGTGCCCACTGAATGGCGCACAGCAACAGTTATCCCACTCCACAAAGGGGGAGCCACCACTGATCCCGGGAACTATAGACCTATTAGCCTGACAAGCCTGGTCTGCAAGGCCATGGAACGTATCATCATGGAACTCATAAAAAGACATTGGTAACCTCCAAACTCTGGATCTTACCCAGTTTGGGTTTGTGAAAGGCAGATCATGCCTCCTGAACCTGATCAACTTCTTTGAGGCAGTCACCAAAGCCGTAGATGAGGGTAAGGTGGTTCACACAGCCTATCTTGACCTCGCCAAGGCTTTCGACACCATCCCCCATTCTGGAATTATAGCTAAACTCAATAAACTAGGCATAAATCCCTACGTCACAAGATGGGTTGCCAACTGGCTCACTGATAGAACCCACACTGTAAAAGTTGCAGACTCCAAATCTGACCTCAAACCAGTGACAAGTGGAGTACCACAGGGTTCCGTCCTGGGACCACTCCTGTTTGGTATCTACTTCTCTGAAGTACAGGCTAACACAGAAAGCCTCTGGCTAATGAAGTTCGCAGATGACTGCAAACTAGGAGTCATAGTCAAGTCCCCAAATGATGTGGACATCCTACAGAAGGGCCTCTCTGAGACAGATGCCTGGTGTCAAAAATGCCAAAAAGTGCAGTGTCATCCCCTTTGGTAAAAACTCTGTACCCATGAACTACCACATAGGCAGCAATCTACTTAACACCGAATGCGTGATAAGAGACCTTGGGACCCAGGTGGACAGTAGTCTCTCCTTTGATAGTCACATCGCCACAGTAGTCAGGAAGTCCTTCTACGTGGCACACCTCATCATAAAAGGGTTCTCATCCAGGAAAAAAGAGGTCATTTTTCCCCTCTGCTAAACACTCATTAGACCCATTATAGAGTACAACGCACCTTTTGGAATGTACCTCACAAGACATCTGCAGCAGCTGGAAAGGCCACAGAAGTACCTCACAAAGAGGATTACTGGACTCAAACAAATGCCCTACACTGACCGTCTCAAAAAACTCCAGCTTTACTCCATAGCATATCGCCTACTCTGAGGTGATCTCTGCCTAACATATAAAGCTGTGTCAAACCCAGAGCTGTTGGACATGCTACACCTAAAGAAATCCCAATCCCTCTGAGCTACATTCTCTAGGGACCTAAACCTTGTCACCACAATAAACAGGACATGCTGGAGGGATAGATTCCTATCCCAGAGACTTCCCATACTCTGGAACAGGCTACCCATCTATGTCAAGCAAAGTTCTTCATTAGTACTCTTCAAGAAAAATCTTGATGAGTGGATGGGAAATAGGAAATACGCCCCGGGGATCACTTCTGTGTCTCTGCTCAACAGTGGCATAGGAAAATAACTTTCCTGGGTGGTGTAAGCCAGGGAACCTTGATGGCTAGGCTTACGTAGGCCCTTGGGCCGATAGCCTAGTACCTAGAACCTATGAACCTATTATAGTAGATGATATTCTAGTAGGAGGTAATGGTGAAATCAAGCATGACAGAAACCTTAAGAAAGTTCTTGAAAGAGCAAGTGAAGCGAATCTTAAGTTGAATCCTCAGAATTGCAATTTCAGGCTATGAGAAGTTATTTATGTTGATCATTTATTTACCAGTTCAGGCTTACGACCAAATCCTTCAAAGCAAACTGCTATTCTTGAGATGCCAGCTCTAGACAATGTTCAAGTCCTACAACATTTTTTTTGACATGGTTAACTACCTAAGCAAGTTCATTCCAGACTTAAGACAACTTTCAACACCACTTAGAGAGTGGACATGCAAAGATGTATCCTGGTCCTGGTCAGAGCAACACCAGAGAGCATTTGATGTCCTGAAACAGAGAATTGCCAGTCCACCAACTCTCAGATACTGTGATGCTCACAAACCAGTTACTCTTTCTTGTGATGCTTCAAAGTTTGGTCTTTGTGCAGTCATTTTTCAAGGGGGTAGACCAGTAGCTTATGCATCCATAACTCTTACCCAAACTGAAATGCAGTACGCACAGATAAGAAAGAGCTCCTGGCAATTGTGTTTGCATGTTCTAAGTTCCATGATTATATTTATGGTAGAACTATCCAGATTGAAACAGATCATCAACCTCTGCTTACTATTTTGAGAAAGTCTGTGCATACAGCTTCTTCCAGATTGCAATGCATGATGCTCAGATTGCAAAAGTATAATTTTAATCTTGTCTACACAAAAGGCAAACGTCTATATCTTGCTGATACTTTATCCATATCGCCCAGAAATACCACTGAACAGCATGAAAATGAAACTTAATTTTGAAGTAATGGAAGTGAGAATTGTTTCTTCCACATATCTTGATAAGCATAGAAGTCATAAAGCCTCTGATCCAATACTTCAGAAGGTCAACCACTTTATCAGTCAAGAATTGCCGTCAAAGCAATCTTACTTACCAGTAGAAGTGCAACCATATTTTCCTTACAGAGATGGCATTTTGTTTGACAATGGTATCATCGTGAAAGGTCCAAAAGTAATTGTTCCAAAATCCTTGCAACAAGAGTATATTACCATTTTGCATCATGGCCACCCAGGAACTAATTCTACCAAAAGAAGGGCAAGAGAACTAGTATTTTGGCCTTCTATGTCACAGGACATTGAGTGAGTACTTTCATTTTGTTCTGTATGTAATAGTACAAAGCCACATCAACAGAAAGAACCATTTCAGCTAAACCAGATTCCTGAACTACCTTGGTCAACAGTAGCTACAGATATTTTCAAATGGAATGGTCAGCATTACTCAGTGTTAGTAGACTCTTATTCTAATTGGCTCAAGATTGACCGACTTCCTAATCTAGCATCCAGTACTGCCATTACTAAGATGAAGCATCAGTTTGCAGTCCATGGCAGTCTGCACAAAGTTATTTCTGACAATGGTTCACAGTTTACAAGCCAGCAGTTCAAAAGATTTGCTGATGAGTGTGACTTTATTCATGTTATGAGTAGCCCTAAGTATCCACAATCAAATGTTTTGACAGAAAGTGTAGTTCAAAGTGTGAAACAATTACTTGAGAAGTTGAAATGAGACAATAGTGATGTTTTCTTGAATTTCTTGAATCTCAGAAATGTTACTCATGATAAACATCTTGGCTCAGCTGCACAGAGACTTCTGGTGAGACAAACTAGAACCACACTACCAATTTGTAGTACATTATTGGTTCCATGTGTTAAGAACAACAGTTTAGTGAAAGCCCATCTGTTAAAGAAGCGCTTATTACAAGTCCAGCAAACCACTCAATCCATTATGAGAAGGGAAGATAGTGAGGATGCAGATGTCCAAAGGTTTTGATCGAATTGGAGTTGTTAAGAGTATATGTCCACAGCTGAGATTGTGCATTGTGGAATCACAAGGAACAGAATTTAGGCAGAATCTAAAACATTTGGTCCTGGTGTCTGAGCCTGTATTGCAATATCATACCTGCCAGAAAGAGTCTATATCTCAGAGTGAGTTATCCAGCATTCCGGTTCTAGAGAATGTTCCAGTAAATATGCCTGTAAGAATCCCGAAACTCCTGAAGCAAGCTGTTCACCAATGACTGTCCCTGTGGCTAAACCCAGTTCTGATTGCTATATCACTAGATTAGGTTGCATTTCCAGACCATGTTCCAGATACACTGCAACTTAGATATGAACATTGTGTTTATTTCTTATTGTCTGCACAATTGCATGTTTCTTTTCAAATGTCATTATACTATGGGCAATTCATTAAAAAGGGAAGATGTAGATCAATATGTACGTATACCTTTAAGAAGCTATCCAAGGGGTTGCACAAGTGTATAAATACTGAGCACATGCAAGCCTGACTGCCATTTTGTAGTAAGTCATTGAGATGTAAGCATGTATGTCTGTGTAGTCTGTCATTTAATCAGTTTGTTTATATTTTGTACTGCTGCAATCCATCCTGATGTGTTTCTATGTAATAAAGCATATAAATGAACTACCCCGCCTGTTCGTCTTCAATTGTAAACCAAGACCTGAGACACATACTTTATCTTTTTCTGTAAGGATTAATTGGTTGTCAGTGAACATGAGACAATTCCTACATTGACTCAAGATTCCTATAACTGGCAAACTGCCAGCTGAGAAATTGGGGAAAGTGCCAATACATGATGTCAAGTCTCTTTTTCAGGTGAACTACAAAGAGGTGGTACATCACCCTAACTTTGGTGCTGTAAGGGTGGAAACTACAACTAGGCTGTATATGACTGAAGTCATGAGGCAGTGCTCATCAGGGTGCAAACATGTTGCTCCTTGTGTAACTGAGTAATGGGTAAAGTTACAAGGAAGATTTATAGGTAAAAGTTAGTTTCTAAGCGCTTGCATCTATACAAAATACTGTTAAACATCACCATGTGATGAGCAGCAGAATTTATAGACTCAAAGAAAAGTGATTAAACCAACTAAAAGCTCTCTTGCCAATGAAATAATCTCACTTGAAGCATCTCTTTGTGTTTCTGAACTTGGACAGCCCAGGCTACCTTTCTACTGCCACTAGGACTGCAGTCCCACTTCAGCAAAAAGTGAAAAGGTACCCGAAACAAATCAAACAATTGGCTTCAACAAGTAAATATAAGGTGATTCTAAGGCAAACAAATGCAGAAATAGAAAGTCTATATTAGACTGGATCCTTACTATCCCTAACAAAATTAACACTGCTGAATGCCTACCCAACACCATTAATGACCATCTACCAACCTTTACCATGAAGCAATCTAATCATGCACATAAACATGTACTCTATAATAATATGCAAACAATCTCCCTCAGTAGTGACACATTCACTAGCTACTTCAACAAATTCAACTGAGATATTCTAAAATACTTACCCTTAGATGACACTATAACCCACTTTAACAACACATTCCTTAACATACTAAATGAACTATTTCCCATCAGATACAAATGAATCAAATCCAACCCCACCCAATGGATTACACAGGAAATGAGACAACTCATGCTAAACAGAGATAAAACCTGGAAAACATGTTCTATTGATAAAACACCGCAAAATGGCACTATTTTAGATAGCTTAGGAACCCTTCTAAACTAAAAGTCATATCAGTCAAAACTAAACACTTTTCCCAAGTTCCAAGGCAACCACCATCAGAACCCTAAGCTTTTCTGGGACATAATCAAAAGACTATTACACCCAGGCCAAACTACCACACCTTCAACTACCACCACCAATTCAGACCCTATAGGTACCTCAATGCATATTTCATACACCCTGTGTTTGCCCTATTTAACAACAAACCACCTCCCAGCCTCATTGTCTCAAACACTACTAGTTTCTCCCCAAAACCTTTCTCCATCCAACCAGTATCTACCTCATCTATCTAAACATACCTCCTGAAACTAAAAAAGTTTCACACCAGCTGCTGAAAACCAGCCGCCTGAATATCTCAAAATCACTACAGATATTACTGCAAACCTTGTATCTATATCATAAACCCCATTATGGAAAGTTACTTCCTCTCCCTGTGGAAAAAAAATCCTAGATTAATCCTCTACATAAAGAGGAAATATCTACCTATCCTATCTATCTGACCTCTCCAACTACCAAACTAAAGCCATTCTACCTCCACTCTCCAAAATGCTAGAACAATGCATTCATTCCCAACTCATACCCTACCTTCACAATAACAAACTCTTCACCAGCACTCAGCATGGGTTCCAACCTCACTTTTTTTCATTGCTCGTCTCAGTTTTTCCAAAACATAAACTCTAATAAAAACATCAGCAGCCTAGTATCTTGTCTCTTCTTGGACATGTCAAAAGTATGTGAAATAGGTCCACACCAATGGCTGATCCATAAACTATCCTCCCTATGCCTCTCCAATTTGTCCCTTAGCTGGGTCCAGAGTTATCTCACCAACAGACACAAGACTGTATAATGGAAATGAGTTCTCAACACCAAGTCTACGGCTACTCCACAAGTTGACAAAGGACTCTGTCAGCACAGAAGCAATCCTTCAACATGACATCATCAAATAATACAAACAACTGCAATCGAGTCCAGCACAAAATTTCTTTCTGATATAATTGGCAATAATTTAAAATATGATCAACATATCATGCATACCATCGAGAAAACTCACCAAAAGCTGGGCTTCTTCTGCAGAAACAAACCCTTTCTCAATGACTGCTCTAGGAATTCTTTAGCAACACCTTACTTTCTCCCTTCAGTTCTCTATGCAGTACTCATCCTGATTAATCTTCACTCTTCTTTAAAAAATAAACTAGAGGTTTGCTGCAATAAAATAGCTACATTTGCAGCCAGCTTACCAAACCATTCACATCACTGCCTAAAACTAAAGCACTTACACAGTTTTGAACTGATTACCTTACCCACTCCCAACTGCTTACTCCCACAAAATGATATACAAAGTGACACCTGCCCATCAGTACAAAACATCTTCAAACACTACTCATCTCCTAGGAATCTCCACTCACAGAACAGATATCTCTTAGCCAGGACCAAGTCTCATAATAGTGCAGGCAAATCACTTTACCCAGCTTGTGTTGCTAAGCAATTGAAAGCCCAGCCAATATAAAAGAAGACAACATTCCCACACATTTTAAGCACAATCTAAAATAAGACCTAACTTTCTTATGACTGTGCTCATTCTCCCATTCTAACTAAACACATTTTTCTTTCTTTCTTTTTCTTTCTTTCTTTCTTTCTTTTCTTTCTTTCTTTCTTTCTTTCTTTCTTTCTTTCTTTCTTTCTTTCTTTCTTTCTTTCTTTCTTTCTTTCTCTTCTATTACCAATCCCTCTGTCAATCACCCTTACTCTCTCACCTTTCTTATCCCTTCAATCTCTATCTCTCTCTGTTTTATCTATGCTACTGCTCCTCCAGCTAACCTATATCCATAAACCTCTCCTACTGATACCACCTCCTAACCTATCTCATCTTCTGACCTGTCTGCTGTCATCTCAATTTCTGCACTGTCAAGACCTTTTCTACTTATGTTTTTCTTGATTATACATAGGTTCATAGAAGAATACTACACTAAATGTGCTGAAGGGCCATTTTAAGCATAGCCAATAACCCAAGGTCAGAATCAAACCTTGTTCCTTGTTTCCATGAAGTGAAGATCCTTAACCATTATGCCAAACCCACACCGGAGCTCTGAGCTTGTCCAGAATTATTTCTGCTTATACCCTTCTACTTCCTCCTCTATTTTCTGTTCCTGTCCTCATGGCATCCAATCCCATTTATGTCAACATCACATATTGGATCTGTGTGCATTATCATTGCATTTGTAACTCCAGCTATTGCATGTTAACAATCATGCTGACACGCTGACTTTCATATGATAATATAACTTGTAAAGTATATAACAAATGTATTTACTATCTATACCTCAAAACTGCCAGCAAAGTAATGCAGGTAAGTTTAATCTTATATTTGTTCATTGTAAAAAGTTATTTTATGTGGAACTTTTCTCCTGGGCCTCCGCTGAAAATGAGACTTGTGGCCAGTCAGACTTTCTTGGTAAATAAAAGACAATCAAGTAATAAATACAATTTTAGTTTTCTAAATGCAATAAGGATATATTTTAATGTGACAAAATGTATCATGTTGCATTTTAGTAGTAAATGTCAGAAATATCCATAAACTGTGCATAATCAATTATTGCTAATCACAGAAACTGGAAGGCAGTAGGCGAATAATAGACAACACTCTCAAATCTATGAACCTAGGAATCTTTGTTTTTTTTTTTAATTGAAAGTGCTAGCACTTGCTACAAGAATACCCACCTACACCTCTGGTTGAAAGTTTAAGGAACAAAGTATCATTAATGCTTGATTACCACCTAATATTAAGCGCTGGTTGAAAACTGTGATACAGCATTTACTAGCAGCAGACTACAAACTAGTCTCATATGAATCTGTGTAGCACAACACTTTGTAAAACTGATATTTATCTCTCCTGGCTGGCCTTTCCACTGCAGCAAGATGGTAGCCAACAGCGAAATATTAGTAGACGGGATATACCTAGTGGATTGTACAACTTTACAGCCCAGCAGTCAGTATTAAAGGCTGGTAATTAATAACTACAGGGATAAAGAACTTCTTGAACACTTTTATTTATTTTATTTTATTTAGTGACATTTGTTTACTGGGAAAGTCCACTTCATGTCATTTTCAGTTCTGCATCACAGGAAAGGGAATTATCTAGATGGCTAGAGAACTTTGTAACAATGAAGAAAAGGCAGAAGATAAAGTAGTGGTAACATACAAGATAGACTAGTTTGAATCTTCTAGATATCTTTTCCAAAGAACATCTACTTCTGTACATTTATACTTGATGGTATAACATGGCTATGGAAAGTGCAGTATCTCTGCCGTTGCTTGACAGAATGACAATTTAAGTGATGAGATACCTTAACAAACTCTCTTTTGCTTATTTCTGAAACATGATGGCAGTGCTACCATTCTGAGGTACCAGCTTGGAAATAAAACATTTAACCAGGGTCATTTCCTTTATTTATAAGATAACCAGACAAGTTGACTGGTTAGCTGCAGAGTCTTTACAGCTATAAACCAGGCCACAGTGGCAAGTGAAAATGGATTCATACATCCTATTGATAGATTCTCATTAAAAGAAAATATGCTAAAAGTTTCAGCAACTTCACGTACTTTTGCAGAAGAGCAAGTACCCCTGTGGCCTATATGCTCACAATACAGACCTAGAAACAGATATAGGAACAGACAAATATACCAATACAGATTTAGCTATAGATCAGCTCTAAGACTGCTCAGTGGCATGGGTAACAGAATTGTCCCAAGGCTGTGTTCCTTTGGACATTGTATATTTAACACCACTTGGTTTTTCTGAGCTGTCATTGCTAAGCCTTGAGTCAACAAACAGTGTCAAAAAGCATTTATGATCCATTGCTAAATTTAATACATATATGGGTAGTTTAGAGTAGCCAGTCCAAAAAGTTTGTTTTTGCATAGGTTAAAGGAAACCAGAATAGCTGGAGAAAATCCATACAGACAAGTCCTTCATTCTCTACATGAGCAAAAACCAAAGGTCAGGCTTGAGCCCAAGACTGTGAAGTTGGCAGACTGAACTCGGAATCATTGGATCACCATTTTGATGCACAGCCATGCCTCCTATAAGGTCTTGTCTGCTGCTTCTTGTGGTGGTTTATTTAGATGCTAAATATTTCATAGGAGTATTTCTCAGTGACTACAGCTGTTTACAGAGGAACTCAAAACCTAGAAAGGATTAAACTATTGACTGTGTAAGAACTATATCATGAAAAGATTAACAAAGAAATAAAAAATAATAATCAGTCTGTGGCATTGCATTTGTGACCATAACTATCAAGTGTACCTCCTAACCAGGAATGCTCCTCATTTTGAGTATTCAGTAATCCACATTTCACATTGAAAGGGTCTGTAACACATTCATTGTTAAGGATTTTTAACTGATATCAAAGGATAAGTAATACTGAATCAAATTAATATATCAGAAGAACGTTTTTATAATTATAAGTTAACAGTGTAACCATCTTATGAGCTCACTAGTTGACTCTGTTAGCCAGCTGTAGTATGTTTGCCACATTTTGCCTATTTGTTCCACATTTTGGAGATGGAAGATTGAGAACTGTGTTTATGACTGTCTTCTAGGCAAATGGGTCCTTGTTTGAAACGGGATTACATTTTCTAAATCATTGAGAACTAATCAAGTTATATAAGCTAAGTGTATAACACCAGCAATAAAATATTTCACATGATGTCAGGCATGACTGAATCTATACCTGTCAACATTTTATGCACAGATGACTTAAAGGAAATGAAACACAATAACATAATAAATAGAACTGGACTCCAAAGGAATACATCATAAACAAAAGTATCATAACAAAAAGCAAAAATTAAAATGATAATGCCAGGATGTGAAATTACAGAGAAGGTATAAAAGAACTCTGAAGTAAAGGACCTAATTAATTCCATAGCAGCCCAGTCTAGAAGTTATACAGCAGTATATTCCACAGTCTTATTTCTTGACAGCGCTTTGTGTGCCATACAACTGCCTGTATTGATAGTTCTCACCACAAAAAAAAGTTAATAAGAAACATGTAAACAACATGTATGGCTTTCTGTGACTTCAGATTCACTTCACAGACACAATTTACAGATATCCATGAGTAAGCAGGGAAACAACCATTTTCTTTACTAACAGTGCAGGAATTGGGCAAATAAGGCAAAAATGATGTAACATCCAGAATGGACTGCAGACCTATAGGAGTCTTAGAAAGAATGAAACAATGTATCACATGACTACCATTTAGCATGGCATGAATTCATTCAGGCTTTTAGAAGCATCTGTCAGTCTGCATAACAAAGACATCCAGGAGCCAACAGGTAAGGAACCACACTCTTTACTGGCATGGTCGCACAGCCTTATGGTATTTTAAAGACAACTGGCAGTATACATTACACCCCCCATAAGCTTAATGCTTGCATTATACTGTGCTTTATTATACTACAGACTAGGGACATTGCATGACATACATACATATATATATATATATATATATATATATATATATATATATATTTATCATCTGAGCATCTGAGATAAATATATGCCCAAGATCTATTCAATAACCAGTGCATATTGACTTCTAACACAGACTGGCACTAATCAGAGTGTGGCATTATGACAAAGCCCATGCAATCACAGAATGTAACAGCATGATGTCACTCAGATAGTTTCCTAATACATCTGTCATAGCCAGACATTTTACAGTCCTTAATAAATGATAATGATAAGGTCAGAAGAGGTGACATTCCCAGTTATCGCTTCATCTGGTAGAGTCTCATCATCAAACCTTTACAAGGATTTATTGACAGATACATTGTTGTAGTCAGAAGAAAGAAAACATTTGTGTCATAGTTAGGATACATGTGGAAGGCACCATCAGGAACAGTCTTTGAATTGAGTAACTGCAACATATTCTTGCTAACACTGCAAAGAAAAATAGGTAAAAGTTCAGAAACTCAAGAATGGGAGAACATGAAAGTTTCAGGACAGGCTCAGAAAAAGTGTGTATGTGGTGGGGGAAGGTGTGGTCGGCATGAGGGGCAGCAGGTAGCTTTGTACTGATATGATGTAGGGTAAAGAACAGAATGAGGTTCATCAGGGAAGCAAATGAAACCAAGAAGTAGTAGTGGACATGATAGTAATATGAGAAATGATACGGCTGGACTGAAGAAGATACAAAAACATGCCAGTTTACAGGGTGAGGTAAGATATGGTAGGTTGAAAAAAAAAGGAGAGAACAAGAGGACATAAAGAAAAGGTATCAGAGGAGTACAGAAATGGTGAGAGACAGAGTAAAAGGAAAGGAGAATATGTGAGATGTAACCAAAAAAGAGGAGAAGGAGATAAAATTCCAGTGCAGAGTGACAGATGCAGACAACAGTGAGCAGTGATGAATGACAGACAATGTCAGATGTGGCAATGCAGGAAAACACACAAGAAGGAGAGCAAGGAATGTATACAGGGAGGGTAACTTAGAGATCAAACATCAGAGGGTGTAACAGAGTGACTAGTCTAAAGTACTTGTAGGAAGACTAATTATAAGGAGGATAAGAGAAGGATCAGAGTGAGAGAACAAGCGAGCATGGAGAGGAGGGCTTTGGATGGAGATACCGAAGCCAGAAGGGAACACAACCAGGAGAAGGGACATACAGCAGGAAGTGACCAGGTAACAGCCAATGGGACAAGAGAACTCTACTGACTAGAGACTAAAACATAAAGTGGAGCAAGTGTGTTGGCAAGGGAGACATGTAGAACTACATTATAGTGCATCCACTCTCAAGGCTCATATGTAGACATGAAGAAGGAGACAATGGTGGCCAACAAGGGGGAAGAATGAATAAACTTTGTAGTATACGTAGGGACTAATGATATGTTAGATGATACAGCTGAGGTGGCAGCAGGCAGATTCTGAAATATTGCATGGTTAAGAAAAATAAAATATTACATGGAAAACAAAAATGAAATATTGCATGGGGAAGAAAAAACAATCTGATTAGAGAAATTAAAGAGCTTGAATACAGCCAGGCATCCTCATGACAATCTAACATCAGAGCATCACAAGACATATCTAGAAATAACCAACAACAATTCTGCAGTTATAGCATTGCTTTTGTAGTCTGGTTTAGCATCACCTTCCAGTTATCTCACTGGTTAATGTGGCTGAAGTAGAACATCTTCCAGTTATGTCATTGGTTAATATGGCTGAAGTAAAAGTCATGGTGCTCGGCTCTTCCTCAGGATCAGCTTTCCAAATTAATTTGTTCTTAGGTTCATAATAAGCAGTTCATCAGGAAAATCATTTTTGGCCTAGATATTGCAATTTCCATTTCCAGTGTGCTCCGTCAATAAGAGATTGTGAAACTACACTAAGGGTTTCACAGACCCTTTGTTGACGTTTACCTGTTTTTTTTTCAATATGAAGGGGAAAGCCTGTTCCAGACAAAAGATTTTCTTTCTGAGATGTCTCTATCTATCCAGCAGGTTCTATTTCATAGCTCTCAACTGTCCAGATTTTCAAAAATGTCCAGATTTTTGCCTCTCATTTTTGGTTTGTTCTTCATAAAATGCATGCTTTTCTGGCAAATCACTGAGGACTTTCAGAACTCATATCCTTTAGAAAATGCATGTAAAACCAAATTCTGTTATTCTAGCAACTTTCTAAGTTTATATGAGTAATATTTAAAATCTATCCATAGTTTTAAGCCTTTTCCCTTCATAATTTTAGCCTTTCTCCATATTTTGCAAGCTAAGAAGTTCAGAGTTTCATGTCTCCTGTTACAGATATTCATGGTGCTGAAGATTTTGTGAGCATGTAGGAGATCACATAGGACAGGGTCATTTGAGACTTGGTAGCCTTGGCTGAGATGGCTCCGAAGAAATTTGTATGAGACTTAAAAGAGAGTTACAGTTTTAAAGCATGTAACATATTTTATGCACTAAACCACCAAGCACGTTGAGAAAAAACACTTTATATATAGATAAGAACAGCAAAGCTTTCGGGTAAAACCCTTCCTCAATACTATTACATACATTTAAAACCAAACTGGTTTATATACAGGTCAAAAATCACATGACCAGCAGTCCAAATGTCATGTGACCATACAATAAAAAATATATACAAAACATACTAAACATACTAATGAAAATCAAATACCTACTAATAAAGTAAGTACAAAATATAAAATATATAAAAAACACATCTAACAACGTAGTCTAGTGTGCTGTAATTTAATAAGAACAGGTTTTAACGTGACCATATTATTCAACCCTGGAAAATGATCAGAACAAAACCTGAGAATCCATTCATACTCCTTTAGTTAAGTAAATTATTATTATCAGCACCTCTAAGGGCGGGTTGCATAATATTAATGACCCTAAAACAAAATTTATACTCAATGCCGAATTTAGCAATATGTTTATAAAGAGCATTACTATCCACAGCCCTTCTAATCTCTGATTTATGCTCAGTAATGCATTCCTTCAATTTTCTAGTGGTCTTCCCCACATAAAAAGAGGTGCACTTGACACACGTTGCAAGGTAAATCACATTTGACGTAGTACAAGTAGCTGCCAAATTAAAACTATAAACTCTACCACTAACAGGATGTTCAAACTTATGACTATTGTCAATAATAATATCAGAACAGCATGAACAACTCAGACATCTGTGTGTACCTGGGTTAATTGAAATACCCCTATCCACAGGTCTTCTTAGATCTTTATAGCATAGTAGGCTCTTTAACGTTTTCATATTTCTATATGAAAAAAAGGGTCTGTCACCCAACACATCTTTAACCTCATTGGATGCCATTAATATAACCCAATTCCTCTGTATGATCTGTTTAACAAAATATGTCCTGGCATTATAGCTAGTAATATACCTAATAGAGGGACCATGGTGCCTAGAAATAATAGAACTACACTCACCTTCAAAGAGGATAGGTCTCAATGTTGTCCCTCTATTAATTACAGTCTTAGTTTTTAGATCTAACAACAATTCCGGATCATAGCCACTGGCCAAAAAACTTTAGACATCTCATCTAACTGTATACCAAAAAGAACATCATCAGTGTTTAATCTACTCACTCTACCAAACTGTGAAGTCACAATACCTTTGAAAACATGTGGAGCATGCATACTAGTGTAATGAACATATCTCCCAGAATATACTTCCTTTTTATAAATACTGGCATGAACGCATCCTTCCATTAGTTGTATTTTAACATCCAAAAACCCAATCACACTATCAGAAACATCCATCTTGAATTTCAAAAAAATTCGTGATTGTATTCAAATAATGAATATATTCATTCAACTGCGATAATGAGCCCTTCCAAACCATAAAACAATCATCAACAAAATGCTGATAAAAACATACATTACTAACAAAAGGATTCTTCTCACTATACATATACGTTCTCTTCCACTGATATAAAAACAAATTTGCATAGGTGTTAGCTACCGAAGTACCCATAGCTACACCAGTAAGTTGTAAATACAAGCGTTCATCAAACAAAAAAATATTATTTTTCAAAACTACATCCAAAAGAGAACAAATATTTTCAACTTGTTTAACCACAAAAGAAGGTTGCGATATTAAAAATTCCCTTATAGAATCAACACCAAAATCATTTGGTATTACAATAAATAAAGATGTGATGTCTAATGTTACAAATAAATAATCTCCCCGTCTAAAGGAACCACCTACACCATTGAGCCATTTACGTAATTTGCAGAAAAAATCTGTTATATCTCGTAGATGCAGTTGCAACCCTATTTGGTGAAATGTACTACTGTTCTACGAGATACAATGTCGCAACCTTCTTTTGTGGTTAAACAAGTTGAAAATATTTGTTCTCTTTTGGATGTAGTTTTCAAAAATAATATTTTTTTGTTTGATGAACGCTTGTATTTACAACTTACTGGTGTAGCTATGGGTACTTCGGTAGCTAACACCTATGCAAATTTGGTTTTATATCAGTGGGAGAGAACGCATATGTATAGTGAGAAGAATCCTTTTGTTAGTAATGTATGTTTTTATCAGCATTTTGTTGATGATTGTTTTATGGTTTGGAAGGGCTCATTATCGCAGTTGAATGAATATATTCATTATTTGAATACAATTACGAATTTTTTGAAATTCAAGATGGATGTTTCTGATAGTGTGATTGGGTTTTTGGATGTTAAAATACAACTAATGGAAGGATGCATTCATACCAGTATTTATAAAAAGGAAGTATATTCTGGGAGATATGTTCATTACACTAGTATGCATGCTCCACATGTTTTCAAAGGTATTGTGACTTCACAGTTTGGTAGAGTGAGTAGATTAAACACTGATGATGTTCTTTTTGATATACAGTTAGATGAGATGTCTAAAGATTTTTTGGCCAGTGGCTATGATCCAGAATTGTTGTTAGATCTAAAAACTAAGACTGTAATTAATAGAGGGACAACACTGAGATCTATCCTCTTTGAGGGTGAGTGTAGTTCTATTATTTCTAGGCACCATGGTCCCTCTATTAGGTATATTACTAGCTATAATGCCAGGACATATTTTGTTAAACAGATCATACAGAGGAAATGGGTTATATTAATGGCATCCAATGAGGTTAAAGATGTGTTGGGTGACAGACCCTTTTTTTCATATAGAAATATGAAAACGTTAAAGAGCCTACTATGCTATAAAGATCTAAGAAGACCTGTGGATAGGGGTATTTCAATTAACCCAGGTACACACAGATGTCTGAACTGTTCATGCTGTTTTGATATTATTATTGACAATAGTCATAAGTTTGAACATCCTGTTAGTGGTAGAGTTTATAGTTTTAATTTGGCAGCTACTTGTACTATGTGAAATGTGGTTTACCTTGCAACGTGTGTCAAGTGCACCTCTTTTTATGTGGGGAAGACCACTAGAAAATTGAAGGAACGCATTATTGAGCATAAATCAGAGATTAGAAGGGCTATGGATAGTAATGCTCTTTATAAACATATTGCTAAATTCGGCATTGAGCATAAATTTTGTTTTCGGGTCATTGATATTATGCAACCCACCCTTAGAGGTGGTGATAATAATAATTTACTTGAACTAAAGGAGTATGAATGGATTCTCAGGTTTTGTTCTGATAATTTTCCAGGGTTGAATAATATGGTCACGTTACAACCTGTTCTTATTAAATTACAGCACACTAGACTACGTTGTTAGATGTATTTTTTATATATTTTATATTTTGTACTTACATTATTAGTAGGTATTTGATTTTCATTAGTATGTTTTGTATATATTATTTTATTGTATGGTCACATGACATTTGGACTGCTGGTCATGTGATTTTTGACCTGTATATAAACCAAAATGTATGTAATAGTATTGAGGAAGGGTTTTACCCAAAAGCTTTGCTGTTCTTATCTGTATATAAAGTGTTTTTTCTCAACGTGCTTGGTGGTTTATTGTATCTCTGTTGCAGCCAGTGGTTTGTGTAGCACATATTTTATGCAACACAGGAAGTGGATTTTTTCCTAAGTAAAGACTTGGGTCATGTGTTAATTTAGGTACATGCCAAATGAAGAATTATATTCTAATATGTGGCAAATATGGGAGAAGCAAAGAGAGAGAAAGAGAGAGAGAGAGAGAGAGAGAGACAACAAATTTCAATGGACCCTGAAGATATGCCTTCTCCTATCAGTCTGGCTAGGTAGAAAGATTTCTGAGCCATCCTCGATAATGGTGGTCAAAGGAGGGCTTGTAGTCGGCAAATGTGTGCAAGTTCCTAATAAGTACTACAAATGTGTGCAAGTTCCTAATAAGTACTACAAATGTGTGCAAGTTCCTAATAAGTACTACAAATGTGTGCAAGTTCCTAATAAGTACTACAAATGTGTGCAAGTTCCTAATAAGTATATCCGTTTTGGAATGAGTGTTATTGACACTCACCATACTGACATTCACACTTGTAAATGGTGAGGAAAACATCAATACTGTTAGAAACTTTTTTATTTAGAAGAATAAATAATGTAAATATTTTATTAATAAAAAGATGAACACATATTTTTGCAG
The DNA here is from genome assembly GCF_019279795.1 of Protopterus annectens. Taxonomy (NCBI): domain Eukaryota; kingdom Metazoa; phylum Chordata; order Ceratodontiformes; family Protopteridae; genus Protopterus; species Protopterus annectens. The sequence continues at coordinate 948,997,432 of NC_056748.1, read as the reverse complement.
GGATCACCCGAGTCTCTTTCCTCAAACCATCATGCTTACGTAGACTAACTCCAAAGACATGACACCTTGTAGAACAGAGTATATTTGGTTTTGTTTCAAAATGTTATAATGTGGCATGTACGTGCACTACCTATATTGGTTTCACTTTTGTGGATTTAATATATATAAACTGCATTTTTATGGATGCTCATAATACTGAGGTCATCATTAAAGTACTTGCCATCTTTGTAGCTGTACTTGAATTACAAACCCTATATCACCACATAGTGTTGGCAATATAGATGTACTGGTAAAAGCAGCAGGACAGTACTGAGTAGAAATGTCAAGCCATTGTGTATGTGAAATGACAGTGTCTGTGATCACATCTTATAACATATCCTATCCCCAAACCCTCCATGAAACCACACTATTGTAAGTTAATTGCATATGAAAAGTATAAAAATTATATACTAAATCAAATATCAAATCTTGACAGTTTAGAGAGTGTGTATGTGTGTACATGTTTGAGCACATGCATGCATGTACTTGCATTTGCTTGCATTGAAGGGAGATCTGTCTGCTTCTGTACAGTACAGTACAGATCTTTTTCCTTTTATGCAGAGGCCCAAGTACTTTGATAATAATTTGGGCTAAATCAGTGATTTGTTTTCTTTGGTTCAAGGTAGTCTGATTGCCAGAATGAGAGAACCTATGCATAGAAAATAGATTTTTCTGATGCTTTCAGACAATTAACTTCCATCAAAAGTATAGAAAAATGCTCAAGTCCCTCCTAAATGTCAGAAAAGTATGTTTACCTTTCTCATTCACAAAATCATAATTCTGAACTAGAAGGAAACTGATACTAGCTGCTCTACCCAAAACATAGGTGTGTGTGTGTGTGTGTGTGTGTGTGTGTGTGTGTGTGTGTGTGTGTGTGTGTGTGTGTGTGTGTGTGTGTGTGTGTGCGTGTGTGCGGGCGCACGTGCGTGTGTGTCTGCGCACTCGCGCGTGTGTGTTTCATTTCATGTCTGTGATAAACATATGCATGCATGCCCACTCACATGACATAAGATTTAGCTAAAGACAGAGAATTATGTTCAAATTTGCAATCATAACCAAGCTGTTATAGATTCACCACAATGACAGAGTGAAGAAAAACTCAACCAACAAATCTTGATATCCATTTTAAGTCAAAGCAAATCTTGAAGCCAGAAAAAATGCAGTACTTGTGAAACTAAAATTTATTGTTAGCGCTTTCATAACCTTTCATTAAAGGAACTTCTTCAGACATTTGTAATAGCTTAATTTACAATTTAAATAGTCCCAAGTTGATGACATCATCGACCTCCCATTATCCAAATTCAGCAAGTATATATGTAAATACATTCAGATTTCTGTGTGTATAAAAACTTTTTACAACACAAACAAATTCTTCACTGATATTAATTACAATAAAAATGTCAAATATTAAATACCCCCATAGAAATGTAATAATAAAAGCTGCCAGCACCCCACGAGGTAAATCCTCCGTAGCACAAAAATATGTAAACATAAAAAGAAAAATAACTGAGGAGCAAAACACGGCTAGAGGCTGAAATGTCCAATCACAAGCTGAATGTCCAAAAAAATCCAAGGTGATAAAAATCCACAATAGAGATGTTTTTTACCTGGTTAATACTTTAAGTTTTAAAATACATTTCAGGGAAGAAGAATCATTCAACCCAGGGTAGGAAAAGACATTTACTCTCAGTTGCCATAGCAACTCCCTCTCCTCGAGTCTTAAAGCCCAAGGCCCCCTCCTGGGATTCAGATCTATTTTCTCAATAACCATAAAAAGGAAAGTGTGGTTAGTATGTTCGAAAACATGCTTGGACAAAGCATTGTTGTTATCCTGTCTACTGATACTGTAATGGTGCTCGTATATCCTTTGTCTAAAGTGCCTCTCTGTCTTTCCTATGTAGAAAGAGGGGTACTGTTGACACCTAGCTAAGTATATAACACCTGTTGTCTCACAGTCAAATTTTCCTTCTAAGGAATATTTAATATTCCCTATAGTAAATGAAGAAGAAGTTTCTATATATTTACAAGAAGAACATCTTCCACATTTCTTCATCCCTTTGTTAGCAACATATGGGTTAACTTTTTTTTTCAAGTAGTGTTTTTAGATTAGAGCCTTTTCTAAACGTTACCCTAGGTCCTGGCCCTAACTTGTTCCTAGCCATAGTGTCATCGTTAATCATGGCCCAGTTTTTATTTATAACCTCCCTCAGGAGTTTGGCATCACTTGAAAAGATTGTTATAAAACTGAGGTTGTAATCTAAGTAATCCTTTCTATTAAAAAAAATGTTCTGCCAAGACCATTTGTTCGTCAGCGCTTAAGGTTCCCCTATTTAAAATGGGCTGGAAATGGCCCATTTCCCTTTTCCTTCTAACCTCTATAACAATCTCATCCAATAAATCTATTGGGTATCCTCTCATGGTGAACATCCCCCACAAGTTTTTACACTCCACCTCAAAATCAACATCCAGTGTAATCATCCTTGCCGTCCTTAACAACTGGCCCTTTACAATGGCCATCTTCTGGTGGTAAGGGTGATTACTGCTGTAGTGAAGGAAATCATTGGAGTAGGTAGGTTTGCGGCATATTTTGGCAATATACCTACTATGTGTTATGTCCTTAACAAGCCACACATCTAAGTATGATAGAGCTGTGGTATCAAATTGATATGTAAATTTCAAAAGGGGGACATGTTGGATAAGGTCTCAACAAATTTTGGGACCTCTTTTTTATCTCCCTTACAGATCAAAAACATATCATCAAGGTACCTTGTGTACCAGTGTACCTTGTTTTTGAACATTTCATGTTGGAATAACAAGTGTCTTTCCCAATAGGCCATAACACAATTGGTGAAAGTGCCCCCACAGGGTGACCCCATTGCGACACCTGTTTTCTGCAAAAATAAATCCCCGTCAAATAAGAAAGAAATATTAGCCAATACTAGTTCTAGGAGGGTAATAATCAAGTTAGTCTCTTCTACAGGTCCCCCTTTTACAAAAGAAAGTCCCTTACCCAGTCTAATCCTGTATTTTGGGGAATGACCATGTACAGGTCCTTAACATCTATTGTAATGAAGTTGTATTCTTGGTTAAATTCCAGATTATTCAGTGTTCCCAAGAACTGCCAGGAGTCTCTGCAGATTTGTCTGTCTGTTTCCAAGTATTTTTTTCATTTTTAAATCAACAAACTTAGCACAGGCATAAGTTATGGAATTCCTACCATCAATTATAGGTCTAAAAGGGGGGTCATTTAAGTTCTTATGAGGTTTTGGAATCCCAAATAGGACTGGGGTAACTGGTGTTATCATACCCAAATAGTTCAGTGTATCTATGTCAATGTACCCCTCCAAAAACAAGTAATTAATCACTGTTTTTATATGCTGATAGGCCCCATTCATTTCACTAACCAAGACCTGGTCATATGATTCACCATCCAGCATATCTCTCATTTTATTTTTGTATTCCTCCGGTTTCATAAAAAGCAATCCTCCCCCTTTGTCAGGACGCATAACCCTGACTCCTGTTGTCCTTAGGTCATTAATTTCCCGAACTTCTGTTTTAGTCAAGGTTTTTACTGCTATATACATTACTGGAAATTCCCAACAGATGTCTTATGTCAACTTTGCATAATTTCTCAAAACGGGCAATAATCGACTGTAATGGGGGAATTAAATACACTCAAAATCCTAAACTCTGATAGTACAGAAAAAGTGTTACCTAAAAGTGGTTTAAGGTTTAGTTTACGAGCAAACAATTTTAAATCTAGTAAAGTCCTTGCCAAATTAGCCCTGTTTGAAGGGACAAAGGTAAGTCCTTTTGCAAGTGTTTTGATTAACCCAGGTTTTACAGTCTCTCTGGTATAATTGTAGATGTTAAAGTCACCCTTTAAATTTGTGCAGATGCTGACATGATGGATCGAACTCTCCGCTCCACCAATAATGCCCCGCTCTGCTACCTCCTTTGCCTGTTCTGCTTCCTGGTTCGGTTCTTATCATTTACAGAAAGCTTCTAGTACATGATCTTGCTTGACAAAAAAACAATTATTAGATAACTTAAATACTGTCCTCAAACAATTCACTGTGTGTGTGTGTGTGTGTGTGTGTGTGTGTGTGTGTGTGTGTGTGTGTGTGTGTGTGTGTGTGTGTGTGTGTGTGTGTGTGTATCTTTATCTATCTATCAATATATAGATAGGTAGATAAATATACATACACACGCACACACGACTGGTCTGTCATCCATGAAGAATAGAATCAGAAAAGAGAGCCAGGTAAGTCAAATGAGTATAAAGTTTCCTCCGCCAATGTTTTCTATCTCCCTTCTGGCTGAAGTTCTTAATTTTGAGTTTCCTCTTACTTTTTTTTTTTTTCAGATCTGATTACAGTTTTTTGTGGATGGCCAATTTCTATATGTTAACTTTGACTAGCTTGCTCTTCATCATGTTTGCAAAATTATATAAATTATTTACTTTTGTACTAAAGTTGAATTTTATGTTGAATATAGTGTGTAATCCTGCTTACTGCATTTACTTTGTGCTAGCTCAGCCTTCATTTGGTGTGTGTGTGTGTGTGTGTGTGTGTGTGTGTGTGTGTGTGTGTGTGTAACCATTACAATGTCTTAAATAGTCATATATTCTGTTATGCAGCGGTTGAGCAGTTTTGATATTTATACAATTGAAAGTAATAAGATCTAGTTGTCAAAGTAATGGGCTGAGAGACCCAAAGCCATAGGTTCAATTCCCATTTCAGCAAATGTACTCATGGTCTGACCCTTAAAATGGCTCTTAACCTCTTAACACTTTAGCTGTTGAAAGAGGTAGATGTGAAACTGCGGCAGAGCTTTTTGCACTTATGCATGTGCCCTCTGAAATGGAATGTTCCAGAATACACTTAATTCTTAGCTATTTCCCTAGGAAACAAAGTGTTGTTTAATAAATGAAATACTTAGTTGCTCCAAGTGTTCCCTAAAGAGCAGTAAGAATGTTTCTGGAAAAAAAAAATGAAAAACTGTCTGTAACTTGATTCGTCTTTTACCATGACATAGATATGGACTTCACTTGAACTGTAATTGTCAGAATCTCAGTGGGTAACAGACAGCAGAAATTCTTTGAATCATTCACAATCTCCACAGAAAGGAGGGGATGTTTATTCTTGTGCAGACCTTTGGCACTGGCCACTCAGTGGGAAGGTTATAAATTTCCAGAGCTTTATCAGCACAAATTCTGAAACAATGTCTCACAAAAGAAACAGAACTTGCTTCATTCACTCCATGTTATGAATGAGATACAGTATTATTTTCACTGTTTCACAGCAAGACTCTTTACTGGAATAAAACTTGAAACAAGAACCTGTAAGTATGCATTTGGGTATATCCAATCCCATTTATTCTCATGTGCTCGAAGAATGCTAGCAGAAGCAAAACATACACTTGTAACAGAAAATAATGGTTGAAAAGTTTTGATGAATACTTGCAATAAATCTTTTTTCATAATTATATTTTGCTACATGTATATGTTATGTTGCCTTTAATTCCTTTTACACCTTGTACCACAATTATTTGCTTTTGTTTTAGAACACCAACAGACTGACTAAAATTTTGTGTGTGAAGTTCATAAAAACAGTCTTGTCATCATTTTACACATACTGTACATAAGTTACTACCTAACAAGTATTTTTAATATACATATTTTTCTAAAAGAATCAGTGTCAAAGTCCAAATAATGACATGTAAATTCACAAAGTAATTGTTTACAACATTTACATCTGGTGTTTTTCTTGATATTCTCTTAGCCCTTGGAACATGCTAACTATATCGCTACTGATTTTTCATTTGGTTGTTATAGTAACAACACATTATTTAAGCAGTACTATCAGAGTACATATTTCTACCTCCAGGTATGTCTTGTTTGTCACAATCAGCCTAAGAAGAGTGCACATTTCATGAAGTGCTGTTTGCAACATCTGCTCAGTGATAAACACATAAGCTTCTAGAAAGTGTCTCCCAATGAATTAAATGCATAAAACTTCCAGCACTGCCACAGCACTTCAACACCATACAATAATGTGCTACACACCATCTGTTGTTACTCGGTCATAGTTCTTCTACCACACGGTGTATCACATGGCACATGTAAAACGTGCTGCACATTTGCAGTATATTTGGCATGGAATCTACTTTTATACATTTTTGTTTCCTGTTTGGAATTAATTATGTTATTCAGATGTTAGTAAAAAACATCAAAAATGAGTGTTGAAATATAGAAAGGCAGAGTATAGGAATCTTTCACGGGGTATAGAAAATAATGGTTGAAACACTACACCCTCATGGTATAGAGGGATAAAGAAAACCAAAAACTATGTGGAACTGCACAAGAAAACCAATAAATCCAGCCAAAGTGCAAAAAACGGAGCGTTGACTACCACAGTTAAAAAGTTTATTACGATCGATATTATGATATTATAGCGGGATAAAGCCCTGATGAAGGACTAGACTACTTGCATTCCATTAGGGGCTTGGGCTCTGGACAGAGCTAATAGGGAGGATGAGTGTGGCCATCCTGGGGAAAGGGGCAAAGCTGGTCATGGGATATAGCAGAGGAAGGAGGGCCTATGATGTAGTGGCATACATGTAGCTCGTTAAGCTGCCAATGGGAAGTATTCTTCATAAATGAAAAGAGCACAGGTACACATCATTGCTTAGGAAAATGCGTTAGATCTCCATGGTGATGTAGTGCACATGTCCCTACACCATGGGGAGGGAAGGGGATATACAAATCAGTAAAATTGTCTTCAACATCAGCATGTTATCAAAGAGACAAATACCCATTGGGTCTACTTAAGTGAGGTTTCCCTCACTTACAATGGCTCTTGTCTTCATGGATTTGTAATGATTCTCACCATTAGTGAATATGTGGGCTCAAGTCCAATCAGGGCAGGTTCTAAGGTCAGAAGGCATGAGGGCAAAAAACATTCAGGTAACTCATCAATGAACCAGAAAGAGAAATGTAATAAAAATAATTCTGCGGCATTGTTTAAGGCATACAGAACCCACTGTTTCTAGAGAGTTAAATTTTCTCTACAGCCTTTTATTTTTCAAAAAATCTTTATTAATTTTTTTATATAATATGGGCAGCATAGTAAAGACAACTGTCAATTACAATAGTGTCAACATTAAGTAGTTTTGCAAATAATACACAAGCAAATATTTAAACACTGAAACAAAACTATACACAAAAGTACTAAATGTCAAATAAAGTAGTCAAAACAGATGGTTTATATGAAATGAAAAAAAACATTAAATAAATTAGAAAGTTTAAGGCCCCAATATGAAAGGATTAATAGGAGAAAGAAAAGGTAGTATAAACAATGTGAGTTTTTCTGATATCCCCATCAAAACATATTAAGAAGATAGATAGTATTATTGTAGAATGTGATCAAATAAGATTGCCCAGTACTCAGTAAAATGTGGATGTAGTTTTTGGCTAAACATTAAGAATTTAGTTGATAGTAAGTGTTCAGTTGCCATTTGTCTAAAACCTTTCCAGGAAAGGGCAGTTCTGTTGTTCCAGTTCAGGGTGATATAATATTTAATTAGGATGAATAGTGTGAATGGTATGCGTAGTTGTACTTTCATTAGACCACTCGGGGAATATGTAACACAGTGAATTCTCAGGAGATGGTGGCTTTTTCATATCTCATTTTTTGTTGTTTAAATTTTAGGGAACACCAGAGTTTGCAGGAGCATTTGCAGCTCCAACAAATATGTAGGAGATCTGCCTTCAGATGGTCACAATGAGGACGGGGCTAGGGCTGAAATTATTTAGTATAGCTGTGGTGTAGTAGGCATTATTTATAATCATTAGTTGTGTATTTAAGTTTTTCGAAGGGATACATTTTCAGGTTATTTGGATTCAGTTGATATTGTTGGATTAAAGAAAAACATTTTGTTCTGGTATCTATGTTTATATGTATCGGAGATCATTTTTTTATTAATAGTAGGCTCCAAACAGATTTACAAGTATTAAAATCCTTGATTGTTAAGTTTGGATCTTCCAGAATTCTGGCACTCAACTCTCGAGTTGGCTGAGAATAATAACAATTGGGGAGGTTTAGAGCCAATCTTATCTCGTTGATAGATTGATTTCTAAATAGATAAATATCTAGTGGGCGTATCTCTTTTATGAGCGGTTGATAGTTTAAGTCAATCATTTTGTTATTAAGTTTAAAGTTCGGGTTGAGATGTAAAGGTTGCAAAGTATTGAAAGCATTAGATAGTTTTAATGATAGAAAGAGTTGTTGTAGGGTGGTTATTTTATTCTTTAAGTATGGGTGAGGTTTGCTGTAATTCAAGTTCTCCTTGCTGAGAAAAGGAATAGCTTTGATATTAGAACTAACAGTTTTGATATAGTTGTAAAAGAGCTCTATCCAGACCAGAGCCCAAGTCTACTTATTAGGGTTAATGTCAGAGATTACCACTGTTCTGCTCCTGTTGATTATGTCATAGTAAAGTTTCAAGTCAGGAAAGCTAATTCCCCCATCTCCTTGGGTAGATCAGTTTTTGACAGGAAATTCTGACCGCTTTTGGGGCCCATAGGAATTTGGATAGACAGGATTGTAGCATTTTAAGAAATTTGTTGTGAACGGTTATGTTAGAAGAATTAAAGACATCTTGGTAGTATGATCAGGTTTATGATGGCCACTTTTGAAAGAAATGGAAGTTTAAGTTTATTACATTTAAGTAGGTCCTATTGCAAAAAATTGTTTTGGTAGAACAATTTTGAGTCTAGATGAAAGTGTATTCCTAAATATTTCACAGAGTGTTTTATTTTAATTTCAGTAGAAGGAGGATAGGCAGTCAGTTGGTAAGACAGGTTAGTTGGGAAGATGGAGGATTTCTCTAAATTTAGTTTACAGTTACAGAATTCTGAAAAAGTATCTATGGAGTTTAGAATTCTTTGTGTATCAGTACTGGGTAGTCTAAAGTATAGGTTTAAGTCACCTGCAAAAGTGAATAATGGCATCCTAGTGGTATAGAGAATGGGAATATGATGGAAGTTTTTTTGTGTAATAAGAAAGAATAATGGTTCTATGTACAAATTGAATGTGCAGGGGGAGAGTGGTCATCCCTGTCTTATCCCATTTCTGATATAGATCCAAAGAGAAAGGATTTTATTGATCTGTAATGTTGTACAGGCATTAGAGTATGGAGTCTTGATAGAATGAACAAATTCATGGGGTATGCCAAAGTGGAGTAAAACCGAGAAAGGGAAATATAAATTAAGTCTGTCCAAAGCTTTAGAGGCATCACTTGCCAAAGTGAATCTGGGAGAGTATTTTTGGTTAGACAAAGTTATCATAGCATTTAATGGAGGTGTATTATCACAAGTATATCAAAATTGGATGAAACTGGATTGATTAGGTGATATAGTACTAGGGATAACCTGTTTTAGTCTACTAGCCATTACTGCAGCTAGAATTTAAATTTTCAGATTGATTAGAGAAATAGATCTATAATTCCATGGGATTTTAGGGTCTGTGTTTTCTTTAAGAATAAAGATAGTTTTATAGGTTCATAGGTTCATACAAGGCTATCTGCCCTAGGGCATTTATAAGCCTAGCCAGAGTGTGTTTGGCTTTTGCCATCCATTTTAAATTAATTTTGCTATGCCCTTTTTTGAGGTTAGTATACTGTGCCTCTGTCTAACAGTGACACAGAAGTGATACCCGGAGTAAACCTATGATCTCCCATCCACTCATCAAGATTCCTCTTGAAGAGAGTCAATGAGGGACTCTGCCTAACCTGGACTGGGATTTTATTCCATAGTGAAGACAGCCTCTGGGTTATGAATCTGTCCCTCCAGCATGTCCTATTTATTTCAGTGCTGAGGTTCAAGTTTCTCGAGTGCGTAGCTCGATGGGATTTGGATTTTCTGAGGTGCAGCATGTCCATTAATTCCGGGTTGGACATGGCTTTATACATCAGGCACAGATCGCCTCTGAGCAGGCGGTATGCCACTGAGTAGAGCTAGAGTTTTTTTAACCGGGCAGCATATGGCATCTGTTTGAGCCCTTTGATCCTCTTGCTGAGGTACGTTTGGGGTCTTTCCAGTTGCTGCAGGTGTCTGGTAAGGTACATCCCAAAAGGGGCATTGTACTGAATTATGGGCCTGATGAGGGATGAGTAAAGAGGCATGATGACCTCCCCTGATCTAGATGTGAATCCCTTCATGATTAGGTGGGCTATATAAAATGTTTTTCTAACCACTTTGGCCAAGTGGTTGTCAAATGAGAGATTGCTATCAACTTGGGTCCCCAGGTCCCTAATTACTTTTTCTGTACTTAATGGATTACCACCTATGTGGTAATTTGTGGGCACTTTGTTTTTGCCAAAGGGGATGACTATACACTTTTTGGCATTTAGCTTGAGGCCATGGCTCTGGCACCAGTTGTCTGTTTCTATGAGACCCTTTTGGAGAATGCTTGTGTCGGCTGGAGAGTCGATTATGACGCCCAGTTTGCAGTCATCTGCAAACTTGGTCAGCCATAGTCCTTCCATGTTGGCCTGTACCTCCGAGAAATATATGCAGAACAAGAGAGGTCCCAGGACTGAGCCTTGTGGGATGCCACTTTTAACTGGTTTGGAGTCTGACATGGCTCCAGCAATTCTAACCATGTGGGTTCTGTCCTTGAGCCAGTTTGCAACCCATCTAGTGACATAGGGGTTTATATTTAAGCTGGTGAGCTTATCTATAATGCCTGAGTGGGGTATTGTATCAAAGGCTTTTGCGTGGTCCAGGTAGGCTGTGCGGACCACCTTCCCCTTGTCAATGGCCTTGGGGACTGTTTCAAAGAAATCAACCAGGTTTAAGAGGCAGGATCTGCCCTTAACAAAGCCGGACTGGATAGGATCCAATGTCTGTAGGTCCCCAATTTCTTTATTCATGAGGTCCATGATGATCTTTTCCATAGCTTTGCAGACCAAGCTAGTCAGGCTTATGGGGCGATAGTTTCCAGGATCTGTTGAGGCACCACCTTTGTGGAGAGGGACCACTGTTGCTGTACGCCACTCTTTGGGTACATATCCTGTAGTAAGGCTGAGATTGAACAGTAGTTTTATGTTTGGGTTTAGCTCTTCTTGGAGTTCATGTAGGACGCAGCCCGGGACACTGTCTGGTCCCATTGATGCTGTGTTTTTTGCTTTGGAGAGGGCAGCTCTTACCTGAGCATCTGAGATGTCAGGGGGGGCAGCACTCTGCTGGGATAGATATTTGCCCTTTTGGTGGGGGGGGGGTTTGCGCTGAACCTGTCAGCTAGGATGTTGGCAATGTCTGTGGGTTAGGTGTATTTTTTGTCATTTTGGACTAATTCTGAGCATATCTGGGAATTCCCACCCAGGTTCCTAACATAACTAAAGAAAGCCTTGTGATTATCCTTAGTGTCCTGTGCAATTTTTCTCCTGAAGCTGGCTTTAGACGATTTTATGAGTGCCCGTAGTTTTTTGCTAATACTGATCAGAGATGCCTTCCCTTTTGGGGATTTTGCTCTATCATGTAGTAGCTTCCTCCTTCTATTGTATAGTTTGTTTATGGCTGGGGTCCACCAGACAGGACGTCTGCCTTTGGAGGATTGGGTCTTGGTTTTATTTGGGATTGCATGATCCATGCATTCCTGAAGGTGTTCATAGAATGCATTTATAAAGGATTCTGCGGTCTGGGCCATATTTTCCACAGGCCCGGGGGCTTTGAAGGATTCCACCTCAGTTTTGAGGAGTGTGAAATTTGCTTTAGAGAAGTCTTTCACTGTGGTTTTGAGGGCAGGGGGTGGAGTCGGGATGTGAATATCCAGTGAGATTAGTTTATGGTCTGATCTTACCAGTGAGGGATACACTTCTGGTCTGGAGCATAGAGTCCCCATGTTGGTGATGGTCAGGTCCAGTATGTTTTCCCCTCTTGTGGGAGTGGTAACAAGTTGTTCCATAGCATTTGAGTTTATAAATTCTAGTAACCTTTGGGCTAGGGTGTTGGAGCTAGAGTAATGCTCCCAGTCTATGTTTGGGTAGTTGAAGACGCCCAATATAATAGTGTTTGGAGAGACCTTCATATTTTCCAGTGTTCTCAGGAAGGCCGAGTGGGGTTCCTGGGTTTGGGAGGGTGGTCTGTAGCAGGCTATAAACTGGACGGCAGTTTTACCCACTGTTAGTTGCACATGGATAGTCTCTGATGCTTCGTGCTGTGCCACCAACCTGGAAGTGTGGGTATCTTTGACGAATATTGATACTCCCCCTCCTTTTGTGGTTCGGTCCAAGTTTTGGGACCAAAAAGCATGGTATGAAGTATAACCTGGTAGTGCTGGGGTGCTCTCGGGAGCCTTGAACCAAGTTTCTGTTACTGCACAGATATCGATGTTCTCCATGCTAAGGAGAGTTTCGAGTGCATGCATCTTGAGATTTAGACTTCTGGCATTGAGTAGCATTACTCTTAGTTTCTTATCCCTTGTGATACCTATGGAGGTGGGTTTGTCTTTTGAGCCTTGCCTAAAAAAGGCACTATGGGGGTAGCAAGAGCCTTTGCCAATATCCAAAAGCCCAGGGGTGACAGGTGCAAGCCGTCCCTAGCGAAGCATCGTGGCTTGTCGAGCATGTCATCCCAGGCTGACAGGCATTGGATCCCCTTTGAATGACACCAATACTTAAGCCAACTGTTGAAATTGATCATCTTGTCTTCATATTGTGGCATCATTCTTGGTGAGGATAAGATGGTACTCAAGGTCAGGGTCATACCGGCCTGGGCTACATGCTCAGAGAGCTCCTCTATGTCTCTTTTCATGTAGTCCAGGGAGGTACCTCTCAGGTCATTCACACCAGCATGGACAATGACTGAGTCATATTTGTACTTGCCTTGGAGTGACCTGAGTGCTTGTGTTATGTGGCAGATCCTAGCGCCCGACAGGCTGCTCACCGTGACCTTCTCCTTGTTCAGCCTGGTGAGTGGGACGTCAGTGTGCCTGATGATAGAGTCACCTATTACAAGTGTATCAGGTGTGTTGTTTAGCCTTAAGGGCTGTGACTGTTCGACACACTGGCTTTGTGAGCTATGTGTTGCACGTGTTTTGTTTTGGGGTAGCAGTTGCTTGGGTGTCTGCTTTGGAGGTCTCTGCTGCTTAGGCAGATTTTTATTGAGAGCCTCCAAGTATGTTTTTGTGTGTTTATGTGTTTGGTTTGTTGTCGTGGTAGGTCTATGTGAGACTGGAATTGTAGTGAGTGTGGTTTCCTTCTCCTCCTGACTGGTTTTGCCATTACTGAGTTGAAAGAGCTTAGCCTCCAGTATGGCTATATGGTTGCATCTCTCACATGTGTTGGAATTTGTTGGGAGGAGGAGATGGTTGTCTGTGTACATGAGGCAGTTGTAACATTGCCTCAAGATTCCCAGATTCACCAGCTGGACCGGAGAGGAGATTATCAACTGACCTTTGGACATGCTAGAATAGTATTGGGAATTCCTTTATAATTGAAAAAAAGGGCCAATGGGGAACAAGGTACTCAAGGGCAGTTTGTGAGGGTGTAGTGCTTTTAATTTTTTAGTGCTGACTTATATAATTGCTTTAGTGAGCAAGTGCCGGGTAACTTAAATGCAATGTGTTACAGGTAACTTAAATGCAAAAATGACAAACAGTAACTTTCTTTCAAGTGGAACATGGAAATAAGTACAGTAAGCAATGCAGATATCACTAGGGATCCACAGAAGCGCTGAAAAGCCGCGTTAGTGTTTCAGGGAAATAACAAGCAAACAAACAACAAGCATACAAACAAAGCTAGATTCAGCAGGCCTGGATCTAGTCTATGCTACAGCAAACAAGGTGTACCAATTTCAGTAAGAAACAGTTCAAATATGCAGGCACTATAAGTCTTTAACCAGAAATTCACAGCTCAGAAGGGCAGAGTCCAGCCTCTCCTCCCACAAGAGTGCAGACCATGAACCCTTTTAATGTAAAATAATTGTCCTGAAGCCCAAGTGCTTAAACCAGAATTAATACACTTTTAGAATAACAGACACTGAGCCCTCAATCAGCAGTTCCCAACTTAGAAGGATGTAAGCTACCTGTTCTGCCACTACAGTGCAGACCACAAACCTTCTTAATGTAAAACAACTGGCCTGAAGCCCAAGTGCTTAAACCAGAATTAATACACTTTTAGAATAACAGACACTGAGCCCTCAATCAGCAGTTCCCAACTTAGAAGGATGTAAGCTACCTGTCCTGCTAGTTCCCCTTGACTTGATCGACACGCCAAAACACCGATGCTCAGAAGACCGACTCCAGAAGACCGATGAGACAGATGATCGACAAGGTGAAATCCCAACAGCCGAAACACCGACATGGGCAACGTGTGAGCGTGACTCGGTAAGTGTGCGATAGTGAGGGATTTAGTGTTAGGGAGCGGACAGGTAAGTGTGAGATAGTGAGGGATTTAGGGTTAGGGTGCAGGAAAGGTGAGTGTGTGGTAGTGTCGGACTTAAGGTGCAGGTAAGGTAAGTGTGCGATAGCGACGGAGTTTAGGTTTAAGGGCGGGTTAAGTGAGTTAGGGTTAGGGTGCGGGTAGGGTAAGTGTGCAATAGTGACGGACTTTAGGTTTATTGGCGGGTTAAGTGAGTTAGGGTTAGGGTGCGGGTAAGGTAAGTGTGCGATAGTGACGGACTGTAGGTTTAGTGGTGGGTTAAGTGAGTTAGGGTTAGGGTGCAGGTAGGGTAAGTGTGTGGTAGTGTCAGACCTTAGGGTTAGTGTTTGGGTTACGGTTAGTGCATGTATAGTTATGTGTAATGTGTAGTTTACGTTTTGTGTGTCGGTGTTTTGGGCGTCGGTGTTATGGTGTTTGGTTTTGTGAGTTGTCGGTTTTGTGCGTTTTTGGTCTTTTGGTGTTGGTGTTTTGGGTGTTGGCTTTGTGGCATGTCGGTGTTGTGATAGGGATCCATCCTGCCACCACAGTGCAGGCCACAAACATTCCTAATGTAAAACAACTGGTCTGACGCCCAAGTGCTTAATCCAAAAGACTTAGAATGATAGCTACACTTTAATCAAGTTACTACCAAGCAGTAATAAATACAATTTAATACTTTAAAGAATGCCTGGATTAGTGCTCAAGTTATACAAACAAAGCTAGATTCAGCAGGCCTGGATCTAGTCTATGCTACAGCAAACAAGGTGTACCAATTTCAGTAAGAAGCAGTTCAAATATGCAGGCACTATAAGCCTTTAACCAGAAATTCCCAGCTCAGAAGGGCAGAGTCCAGCCTCTCCTCCCACAAGAGTGCAGACCACGAACCCTTTTAATGTAAAATAACTGGCCTGAAGGCCAAGTGCTTAAACCAGAATTAATACACTTTTAGAATAACAGACACTGAGCCCTCAATCAGCAGTTCCCAACTTAGAAGGATGTAAGCTACCTGTTCTGCCACTACAGTGCAGACCACAAACCTTCTTAATGTAAAGCAACTGGCCTGAAGCCCAAGTGCTTAAACTAAAAGGCTTAGAATGAGTTACACCAAGCAGTAATAAATACAACTGAGTACTTTTAAGATGACGCTAAAGCAAAATAAAGTAGGAAGAAACACAAATACAGTAAAAGCAGATAAAAAAAAAAAAATTGAGTGAGCAAATGAGATGGGCCCAGGAGTTACAGGACAGAAACAAGTGCAAATGCAGGCCTTTAAATCAGAAAGTTGAGAGAGATGGAAGACCGCCCAATGGCCAATAACTACAAATTCTGGGCCAGAACCACTCCTTATGTGGTAGACAGGTTACCTAGTGCTTACCACTCCCACTGATAAGCTAGAAGGCTTCCCTCCAACACAGAAAGGCTTGGGGGGGTCAGAAGCTTACAAATAGTCCTGGATACAGCAAATCTGTATCTGGAACACAGAAAGGCTTGGGGGCTCAGAAGCTTACAAATAGTCCTGGATACAGCAAATCTGTATCTGGAACACTAATTGCAGGAAAGGTAGGAAACAGGCTTACATTTTTTTTTCAGAAAAGTAGCAAAAACAGTAGTAAAAACAATTCACATGCAGTGCAAGTTGGCACACTTGAGTATGTAGCAATATTAATCCACACACAGTTTGAAAAAATGTAATTAAATTAAAAAAGGACTAAAAGCAAGTGCAGAAAGGGTTTATTAGGTAGAATGCGGTAAAGAGATGGGACTGGGGGAGTGTCCTAGATCAAATCTACAGTGGGGCAGGCACTGCAAAAGCCACCAAATTTAAACTAAAACCAAGAACAGGGAGGGGTGGGGAAAAGTTTCAACAGAGATGTGAGGAATCAGAGTGCAAATTATAAAACCAAAAAAATATATACTGATCTCTGTATATTTGCAGAACAGTAAGACAACAGATATCTTAGCAACAATTTAGCTCTATAATACAGAATAATACAGAAAAATATACTCAGCTCTATATATTTGCAGATAGTCTTGTAAGGCTGTCTCTCAACACACAGGTTCCACTTTAAATGCAGGCTGCTACTATTAAGTCAAATTAAGGGAACCTTGAGTTAACAACACACAAGCTATAGAAACCAAAATGAGGGGGGGGACAGTTTCAACAGAGATGTGAGGAATCAGAGTGCAAATTATAAAAACAAAAAAATATATACTGATCTCTGTATATTTGCAGAACAGTAAGACAACAGATATCTAAGCAACAATTTAGCTCTATAATACAGAATAATACAGAAAAATATACTCAGCTGTATATATTTGCAGATTTGGAGGTGCTAAGGTGCAAGTCTGACATACAATTGTTTTATATAATTAAACAGATGGAGTAAAATCTTCAATATGTTTTGGCTGAAGGATTTATACAATTCAA
Source organism: Protopterus annectens (assembly GCF_019279795.1). Lineage (NCBI taxonomy): Eukaryota > Metazoa > Chordata > Ceratodontiformes > Protopteridae > Protopterus > Protopterus annectens. The sequence goes on along the minus strand of NC_056748.1, from coordinate 948,980,541 downwards.
TAGTAAACCCATCAGGTCCTGGAGTTTTGTAAGTTTAAGATTATCTATTGCTGTTATTATTTCTTGTTGAGTAAAGTAGCCTTTCATATCTTAGCCATGATACATTCCAAGCAGTATATATATATATATATATATATATATATATATATATATATATATATATATATATATATGAGTCTTGCAGTAATCAGTGTGTCAAATATCAATAAAGATTAGTTTTATTTCACTAATGTTCTTCTTACCTTCTTCCAAGATGGCTCTGGGGAATTGCAACTCCATTTCAACATAGTGCATTTACACATGTTCAGAGCATATAAAATTCACATCATTTTAGTAGAAATAAAGAAATAACAGCAACTTTGAAGCTTTTTGCAAGTAGCCAAAATAATTATTTATAATTATTGCTTAATAATTGTATTAGTGAGCTCCCTTACGTTATCCACTGCACATCAGCAGCTCTACTTTGTCTTTCCCACCACACTCCACTATCTCTTTGTCCCCTCACTGAATTATACTTGGTCTGCTTAGCAACATATTAGCTTGAAACTGTAACTCTGGGCTTGTACCTACTGTACTCACTGTTTCCACAGCCCTCACAACTCTGAAATTAGTAGAACACTTCAGTAAAATTGTACTGTATTGCTTTAACACACTTAATGTTTTAAGTTATCGGAGCAAATAACTGCCATATTTAATACTGGTTAAGAACCATAATAGGGTTTGACTGACAAATCTCCCCACAGCCTACATAATTTAAAAAGACAATAATAGCCTAGCACACTACTCAGTAAGACTTAGTGATTGTCTCTGATGCTCCTCAAAACTGTGAACAGGGTTCATTCCACTCCATTCACCCTCGCTTCACTCAAGCTCACTCTACTTCCCTACCCTACCCCTGTTCCCACCCACTCCTAAATCAGCTGAAATTGTTTTTCACCAAACCACTCCCAATAGAAATTCCAATCCAAACAGCAAGTAATTCCTTAATTACCATTAAGTCCTTCTTTTCTGCCCCTCCCATCTAACCAATACACATTATTCTTCTTGCCCTTCATATGTAACTGTTACTGACATTAAGTGACTTAATAATACTTAGCTACTTCTATCCTATTCACTTATAACCAATCATCCTATAAGTATTCCAGCTGCTCATACTTTCTACTTCTCATGACTACCTTGCACATGTATACTAACTGCAAGACAATTTCCCCTTACCCTAAACAACTTAATGCAACCAGAATGTGAACCCTGTATGGCGTGCTACTTATAATTCTTGCAACAGCTGCCCATTTCACAACTTACCATGTTCAACTAGTTACAACCCAAGCCAACCACAAAACTGCATCCATCTACTCCTATCAAATACCATCCACTCATTTAAAAATATCTCCTGCTATATTCAAGACCACCATTTTCTACCAAGTGAATCATAATATACTCCCACCTAAAAAATTAAAAAAACTTTCACTCAGGTACAAAAACAGATATCCAAACTATATCAAAATCTTATACACATAGTAAATAAACTCATAATAAGTAGTGATATCCATGCAAATCCAGGTCCTTGCCACCAGCTCTCAACCCACACTCATAGACAAAATATATTTAATATACCTAGAGAAAGGATCTGCCCTTCTACTTCTAAATTTAAATCTCAGAAGTATTGTTAATAAGGTTCATGAACTTCATGTTACCTTCTCTCTTTACTCTTCAGATATTGCCATTTTAAGAGAGGCTTGGCTGAAGCCACACATCACAGACAATGAAGTAACTCCCACTGGCTATAACATGCTTAGGTCAGATAGAAAAGAGAAAAAAGGTGGAGGTATAGCCATAGTATTCAAGGATTCCCACATAGTGTATCCAATAAATCTGAATATAACTTTTAGCAATACCAAGATGCTATCAGCAAAATTGCAAATCAACCCCAAGTATATAGTAATAATAGCCATGTATATCCCACCAGGCAATAATGCTCCCACAACTGAGGACATACTATAATGCATTTCATATGACATTACCTATGAAGCCATCAGTATGGGTGATTTTAACATTGACTGGATGACATGTAACTTGAAAAACCCCAGCAATCATATCACCAGTTTTGGCTTTACACAAATAATCCAAACTCCTACTAGAATAGACAAAAAAAAAAAACTAACAGACAATTTATCCTAGACTGGACCCTGACAAACAAACCCCTCCCACTATCAAATCATAGGCTGTTTACCCGACAGCCTTAGTGAACACATACCTACCTATCTCCTCAGGCTACACACCAACCCTACTAAACATATCATCTATCGCCAAATCTGTAACAAGAAAAATTTCAACCCCCAAGATCTGATAAACAATCGGAAACAACGCATCTGGTCTCCTCTTAAGAATTTGTCCCTAGACACTGCTGTAGAATATTTTAATAATACTTTCCTTAACATCCTTAACAGATACTAAGTTTTTTTATATATTTTTTCCATATAATAATACTCTCTTTTATTATTCTCTAAATTCTCTACTACATTTCTAAACATTTTACCATACTTAATTTTTTCTCTTCCTTTCTTGCATCATGCTGCCATTGAAAGAAAGAAAAACACTTTTTTATACTTCTTTTTAAATTCCATCCACTATTCAGACCAGGTTTTATAGAAGCTCTTCATGGTTATATGATCCTTCCACACAATGGTGCCACAAGCTGTTAAAGGCTGGGGTGGCATTGTAATTTAAAAGAGCATTTTTTATGACCATAACATAAACATCTCCATGATACAAGCTGAGATGCTTTAGCAATCACTGCACAGAAATGTCATTCAAAATTATAAACAAAGCTAGTGTTGAAACTGGTTGGTGTGTGAAGCAGAAGGAACAGAAGGTCTGGTAATCTACGTATGATTACAAACCATTTACTGCTTTACACAATTTCAAAATCTGAGATAGACACACTTTTATTGGCCTGCATGTTTTTTGTACAATTTATAAAGAAGATCTGTTTCTTGGGAACTTGGATGACTACAAGAAAGGGTGGCATAAGAATTAGCTGGCAATAGGAGTGAAATATTCACTGCTGTGTGGGATTTGATAACTGCTGAATTCCAACCACATAGAGAAAATAAAAACTAATAGCTTCGTAAGCATGGACTCAACAACTCTATTTCCATCCAAAGTTCTGATAGCACGCCATACACTTTATATTGTGCAGCTGGAGGTACCCAAGTTGTAGAACTAAAGAAGCGTGAGTACTTACAGCTTCACAATAAAGTATACAGTGGGCTCTCATGAATATGCTCAGAAGGATAAACCATAAAGTACCACCTTAACGTTTGCCTGGCATGCAATATTATTAATTAAAATACAAAAACAATAATAATGTGACTTAATCAAAGACAAAGTAATTCAAGTACATAATATGTAACTAGTCAAATTACAAGATACATATATCAGAAAATGAATATGCTTTTTCTCCAAAAATGTCTATGTGCAAATGCTAATTTCTGTGTTCACTATAGGTCACTCAAATCTAAAGGTTATGTATCAGCAAAAAAAGACTTACAGGTCAATAAATACTTAGTAAATAGTAGCATCAGACACACATACACAGACACAAGCACACACTAAATGATTACACTTAATTTTATACCAGCCACATACAGCAAACACAAATGAAAAAAGTGATAAATCTCTGCTAACTACTTACAGTGAATTTCACAACATCTATAGGAAACAGCCATTATAATCATGCTAATGACTGCTATATGAAATAAAAGACAGAGGATTATGATTGGCTCTCACAACATAAGTAGCCTATCATGTCTTTAAGACATGGATGCAAACGACTCCTGCTATTGGTCTTTATGGGCACAGCCAGCTGACACACATTCCAATGTAACTAACATCCATTCATCCATCCACAACCCTTTTTCCCATTTTTGCACATGGGGTCGAGGTGTTACTTCAAACTGGATCACATTAAGTTGACTCAAATTAATGCCACAAATCTAAACATTAAATTGTCAGATCTTGCAACACTCCTGCATTTGGAAAACATCAATGTCGATGTAGCGACTGAGACTTGGTTGAAATGTAAAGAGGGTGCTGTTTCTATTCCAGGCCCAGTGGCAACTGTGGTAGAATTTCCATGTTTGTCAAGGATCATATAATTTCCAGGTAGATTAATCTGAACTTCTTGAACTATAGATCACTGTAGGCAGGATTAATTATCAACTACTAGCTTGTGACAGTACTCCTTCATTTTCCCCTGACGACCACATAAGATTTATTAATATTCTAAATGATCCTTCTATTAGCAAATGGGCCCTTATCTTGGGTGACTAACTACAAAAAACTGGTTTCAATGTAAGACATGTCCAAAATTTTCCAGACTAAAAAAAATCCATTGAGTAGCTGGTAAATAAACCCACTAAGAGGCAGAGCATTTTGACCTGATTCTTACAAACATGGCCACCTCTTATACTACTGCGCTATTATGTCCTTTCCCAGTGAAATTTGACTCTAAACTTTTGACCTGCTGTGTTCAACTCACAAAAGCACATACAGCAACCCCACAAATGTTAAGGACGACAAGCACATCAACGTCAATTTAATATGTGGCGAAATATCAAAAAAACACTTATGACTACACCTCCCTTGACTTAGTGATCCTGGAGTTAGTATATATAGTTAAGGGGGTGTGAGAGGCACAGCCCCTTACATTGTGGGGTGTGGGGGGGGGTCATAGCCCCCCACCTTGTTTGTTTTATATTGTATTTTAGCAAAAACTTCAAAACACTACATTTTAAACAATAGACATGCATAACTGCAACATCAGTGACTAACTTTCTCCAGAAGACAATATGTACTCAAACTATGTGGGGGGATACACCCCCCCAACTATATATACTAGCTCCAGGATTGCACTACAGTGGGGAAAAGGGTGTACACTTTTTGCTGGCCTTACAATACTCTACACAGTGCCATATATACTAACTGCAGTTCAGTGAAATGAGATTCAGTGAAATGAGTTTTCAGTAATTTGAGTTTTCAGCGAAGTGGTCGGGCTGAAATGAAATTCAGTAAAATGAGATTCAATGAAACAAAGTAGACCCATAAACACACACACACACACACACACACACATATATATATATATATATATATATATATATATATATATATATATAATCAAAAACTTACTAAAGAATCATGTCTCGTTCGCCCTCAGTTTAAGTGTGATACAAATACAGATTGCATTTTTAACATCATGTGGTACTGATGCGTTAGCCTTAAGTTGCCACATTGTTTCTCTGTGGCCCATCAATGTTTTCCAATCACCTCCTTCTTATTGTTCAGAAAATGCATGTTGATGCAAACTCTCCCTGTTCTATTAATCTTTTAGGTGAATCAGAATAATATTTAAAAGTTTTCCCTAATTCTGAGTATTTGGCCCTGAAAACTACTTTTGGATTTATTCAGAATTTCTGTGCAAAGAAGCTGAGAGCTGTTTTTAAATACAGCTTTACAAATGTGTTATGGTCTGCATTAAGAAAGAAGAAATGTATATAAAATCAGATGTTAACTTAAATTCAGAAGTAGAACTACACAGATGCAGAGACTCAAAATAGCAGTATATGCTATACCTCTCAACATCTCAACATTAAAAATTATAGTATGTGCCTTTAAAATTCATAGCAGAAAGTCAGAAAGAGTTGCACATTTTTATTTTTCAGAAAGTCATATTCCTCATATTATTAATGATACTGAATATTTATATTAGCTTAGCACATTTCTTTCTCTTAATTTATGTACCCTTACATGGGTCCAACTTTATGAAGAAAGACAACAAATTGAAGTGGAGTAAGGCCATATCTGGGGGTCAAAACTTATACCACTATCTATAAGCCATGCTATGATAAGTACTTTGAGGTGAAAAGGTGCTGTCTAAAGATACAGTTCCAAAAAGGGTTCCTCATAACTCGGTGGTACATCACTGAAGATTACAGTCATTGCATAATGGCAGACATTCTGACTTTCAGACTTTATCTTTAAGAAAACACAGAAATGCAGAACCTATTATTGTAGCAACTTTCTAAGTATACAAAAACAATATTTATTTGTCCCTAAATTTTGGACATTGTCCATCCATTACTTTTCTCTTTTGTCCCTGATTTTTCAGTAAGAGGTTAAGCTCACAGCATATCACTTAACTGTCTCAGATCTTTCAGACAATCCCTGAAGTTTGCCTCATTTGTGGTCTATTCTGTTCCTCAGAAAGCTTGTGATTTTCTGACAAAACTCTTGTTGAAGATGGCAGACACTGAATGACAAACATTTGCATTTTAGACTTCATATCCTTCACAAAATGCAAGCTAATGCAAAATCTGTAGCCACTAAGGACATAAGCACAATATTACATTTTAATATTACATTTTACATCTGTCTAATTCTGGATGTTTGTCCCACATTATTTTTAGCTTGACCCTTTGACCCTGACTCCTTTGCTATGACATTGGGGAGTATGGCTTACAGCAGTGAAAAAACAGTTGTAGCTGTTAGTTGCTCTCACACTCAAATTGCTGTAAATATTTTTGTTTTATACATTAAAACAGAAAAAAAAACTGGATGACTTGCAGTAATAAGACAAATAAAAACACTGAAATCTTAAAGGCAGGAAGAAATTTTAACAATTCACCTTAATTATCTTGAACTTATGGACCTATATCCTCCTGACCTTGTTTGTCTAGATCCTGATGTTAAACATATTTTTGATTTTTTGCATTCAAACAATCTATCCTTCAAAACTTGTCACATTCCGTCTGCAGTTTTTCTACTAAACACATCACTCATACTGATTGTTTTGTTTCCATATAGTCTGCTATTAGTCTTCTCAGTACTGGTTTAGATATCATTTTGGCAGAATTATCTAACAACAACTTAACCTTTATAACCCCATGATCACTCCACATCAACGGTGGTAAAACTTGACATGATGTGACAGTAATATATTTAGGAACATAAACAATGTCTAGTATGTTTCGTTCCCTGGTAGGCTTTTTTTACAATCTGAAGCAATGGCTGTTTCTGAACATACATTGTAAATAATGTCCTTACTAATGTTGAAATTCAATATTATTGCAGTCTGTTTCTAGTACATTTAAGTTCTCACTTGCTATCATTTTTCTCTTCTGTGTTTCATGTAAGAAATTCCTCTAGGCCATCAGCACTTGACTTTTGTGGTTTGTATACTCCAACAATTGTTATATGTTTCAGGGCCATCTTTATAGTCACAATTACACAATCTACCATATTAATGTTATCACTGAACATGTAATACTCATAGGTTTCATAATCTTTAATCCCTATCAGAACACCTCCACCTGATTTTTTTGTTAAAATCTCTGTTACAGTAAAAAAACTTTTATACCCTGACAGATCTGATTTCCAGTTATTGATCCTTAACCATGTTTCACAAATGGCAACAACAGAAATCCTGTGGAAATGTAGCAACTTTCCCACTTAAAAAATACTAATACTCCTAGAATTAACAACTATTAGAGATGCATCAAATGTTGCTATCTGTGAACTGTCAGATTTCTGATCTGGCAAAAAGCATGTCTTGTGTTAGTCATATATTGCAATATATCTGCTGCCAAAATCTCTTCTGCTGTCTTGACAAGTTCATGCCTTCCTATTTAAATGCATGTGTGCCCAAAAATTAGGTCTGGGTGCTATACACAGTTATACTTTTTAAAACTGGCCTTTTTTCATGAAGGTATTTACCCCAAAAATCTTCTTATTCACAATTACTTGACTTTTCTCTCTGTATGTGATTTGTGAAAAATACGTCCTAACACTTGCACAAGCTATGTGATCTAAGAGACAGTACAGTTGTGCAAAATCTTATTTTAACTGTAGTTGTCCTTCCTTTCACTGTAACAGTATTCATAACATTATGAATTCCCTGCTCAGGGTAGCCCTACATTCAATCAGTATATCAAAGCCTTACGTTGTAATAGGGACATTGTACATTACACATATGTTCCCTTCTCATGGCGTAGAGCATAGAGGTAATGCATGGACATACCTTCCTCAAAACTAAAAAGCCAAAGAAGGAAAAGAGGAACATGTGCATCCAGAAGGAAAAAAGAAAAAGGGGAAGAAAGGAGGGAGGGTGCAAATACTGCAACAGCGAAGGGAAGGGAAGGACATCTACAGTTATGGTACGATTTTGCACAATTGTACTACATCCTTCCATATCACTATTGCAGTATTCATTACATTAGGGAGAGCACAAAAGCTCAAGAGGAAACTTGGGAGGAGGAATGTCCAGCAGAGCCTTCAAGAAAACCATGCAGGATAGCCCTGGTGAATCCAGTTCTAGCCCTGGAAACCATATCCAAATTATAATGTTTGGTAAAAGTATGCACAGAAGTCCAAGTAGCTGCCTCAGGGATGGAGTTGGTATCCAATCCTTTGAAAAAAGCACCAGAAGAAAGCACAGCCCTGGTAGAATGAGCCCTAACAGAAGAAGAAAGGTTTTCCCATCTAAACAGTAACAAAAGGAAATGGCCTTAAACTTCCAAGATGAAATAGTTTTCTTAGAAATAGCCAAACCTAAAGACTTAGGATGAAAAGACATAACAAGTTACTCAGATTTATAAATGGCTTTAGTTTTATCCAAATAATATCTCAGTTGTCTATGCAAATCCAAGGTGTGAAGAACCTTCTCACTAGCAGACTGTGGAGATGGAAAAGTGGGCAAATGAACAGACTGATTAAGAGACAACTCATTAACAACCTTAGGCATAAAGGTAGTACAAAAAAACACCCTGTCCCTATGAAAAATCAAAAAGGAAATACAGCCATAATGGCCTGAAGCTCAGACACCCTTCTAGCTGAAGTAAGAGCCAAAAGGAGAACAGTCTTCTAAGTACAATGCTGTAAGGAAGCTGAGGCTGCATGATCAAAAGGAGTGTAAGTCAGTTTACAAGAACAAAATTAAGGTCCCAGGAAGGAGGAATAGGCTTCCTGGGAGGCATAATATGAAGGATGCCTTAAAAAAATGTTTGATATCAAATCTGGAAGCCAAAGAAGAGTCAAAGTCAGACAAGTAGAAATAGCTGAAAGGTGGGCTTTAACTGAAGAGTATAGCAACCCAGCATTGAGTAATTCACACAAATAAGAGATAACCAAATGAACTTCCACAGAAAGTGGATCCAGGTTAAGGGAAAGACACCAAACAGAAAATATATTCCATTTGGATACATAAGATTTCCTGGCAGTGGGTTTCCTGGCCACTGCTTGAAGCACATTCTCAGGAAAAAAAAGTTGCCTAAAAGGGATCAAAACCCTATTATCCACAGTGTCAACTGAAGAGTGGACAAGTGGGGATGGATAAGACCCTTAGTCTTGTGTGAGTAGATCCACCATCTGAGGTAACTTGTGGTGGTTGTTCTTGGTTATCTGCAGAAGAAGAGTGAACTGATGCTGTCTGGGCAAAAAGGGAGTCACCAACAAGAATTTGGGAGTCTCCTGTTCTATCTTGAGCAGGACTCTTGGTATGACAGGAAGGGGAGAGAGGGCATAAAGAAACATCCCCTTCCAAGAAAAAGAGAGGGCATCCACCTTCCAAGCCAGAGAACATGGAACTCTGGTGCAAAAGAGAAGAAGTCTGTTCAGAGGGGAAGCAAAAAGATCTACATGTGGAGTACCCCACTGGTGGATAATGTCCTGAAGTACATCTCTGTGAAGCATCCATTCATGAGTCTGTGTTATGGTCCTGCTGAGAAAGTCTGCCACAATGTTCTGTTCTGAAGGAATATAGACATCCTGAAGAGTCACCTGATACTGGACAGCTAGATCTCAAACCTGAAGAGCTAGTCTGCACAAGAGGTAAGACCATATCCCTTCCTGCTTGTTGATGTACCACATCACTGTGGTATTGTCTGTAAAGACTTTGAGGGACCCTTGAAGGAAAAGAGAATGGAAAGTCTAAAGAGCTAGAAGAAGAGTCCTCATTTCTTTGATGTTGATATGGTCCTTCCTCTGATGAAGGGACCAAAGGCCCTGAACTTTTAGCAGGCTGAAAGAAGCTCTTCACTCCATGTCTGAGGCATCTGAAAATAGTTACTCAGAGGGGACTGGAGGCTAAAAAGGAATCTATGAGTTGAGAGGGAATGGATGAATCCATCACTGAAGCTCTAGCTTGAAGCTTTGAAGAAGAGGAACCAGCAAGTCCAAAGGATGGGAATGTTGATACCAGACTGACTTTAGGGACCACTATAGCTTTCTCATATAAAGCCTGGCTACAGGAAGCATAGAAGAGTGGAAGCCATGAATCCCAAAGTCCTTGGAAACTCCTTAGCTGTAATGGAGACCAGAGAAGGAAGGGACTGAAAAAAAATGCCATCAGAGTTAAAGCCTTGGGAGGAGTTAGGGATGCCAGCATAGGAATGGTCTGTAGCCTGCATCCAAGAAAAAAAATAATCCTGAGAATGATTCAGGAAGGATTTTGGAAAATTCACTGTAAATCCCAGGCTCTGCAAGAGGCAAATAGCATAGTGAAGGTGCTGAAGCAATGTCTCTGGAGAGGAAGCCTGAAAGAGCAGGTCATCCAGATAAGGAAAGATTTGTATTCCCCTCATCCTGCAAAAAGCAATCACAGGAGTGAGGCATTTGGTGAAGACCCTTGCGGCAGTAGACAGGTGAAAGGGCAAAGCAAAGAACTGAAATTTGCAAGGAAGAAAACGAGAAATGTGAAAATTTCGTGAAGTGGGGATGAATAGGAATATGGAGATAGGCATCCTTGAGATCCAAATAGACTAGGAAAGCCTGATGTAGAAGAAGAGGAAACAAGGTTTGAAGGGATAGCATTCAAAAGGAGGGAAGCTTTAAAAAGAGGTTGAGCCAGGAAAGACCCAGAATGGGACTCCAGGTGCCTTCTTTCCTGGGAACCAGAAACATTCTGGAATAAAGCCCCTTCTCCTTTTGAGTAGCAGAAACTGCTTATATGGTACCTCAAGACAAAAGGGTCTTTAGAACATCCAGATAAAAGGGCAGGTGTTCCAGAGGAGGTTGAGGAATGCCCAAAAAAGGAGGAAGGGATTTCCAAACCATATAATACGTCTGACAAATGATGAATAGAACCCAAGAATCCTGAGTGATCCTTAACCAATTGTGAAGAGACAGAGAAAGATGAAGAGAAAGAGAACATTGGCTTAGGAGGGAGGGATGGAAGAAGATAGTCTTGTCTTGTATGGAAAAGGAGGCTTCTGAATTGTAGGAGTCTGAGTAGACTTAGCAGAAGGATACCTCTTTGCACCCTTTTTACCTGTGGGAGGAGGGTGAGACTGTCTACGTACAAAGGCAGACTTGGAACGATAGCTACTCTGAAATTTGGGAACATATGAAACAAAAATATGCTTTAATTCCTGCATAGTCTTACCCTTCTCCTGCAGCTACAGAACCAAAGAGATTTTTATTGTCAAGAGGAGCAACCATCAATTTGGCCTTAATCTTCTCAGGCAAAGGCTGAAGGTAAAGCAAAGAATAATGCCTTTTTAACACAGAGCCAAAAGAAGAAGCATCAGCTACATAACTCCATTTAATAGAATGGAGAGCTACTTGAGAAGAGGACCACAACAAAAAGAGGGCTAAAGCCAGCCCCTCAGAATTTGAAAGGTCTGAAATAACTTGAAAAGCCTGAGCAGTAGGGCTAAAACATACCTGGTCATATGGGTATGGTAATTCACAGTCTAAAAGGCCAGAGTAGCAGCAGTGTACACCTTTTTGCCCAAACTTTTCATTGTTCTACTGCTTTGTCAGAGGGAAGCAATTTACTAGAAGGCAAAAGCTTGGAAGGTTTACCAGAAGAAACAAAAATAACAGAGTGGTCAGCAGGGGAACACTTGTAAAGAAATGTAAAATCATCAGGCTCCTTATGAAACCTATCAGTTTTTTTAGGAGCAGGGATCTTGGAATTGGGAGCATGAGAAGCAGCTAAAAACATGTCCAACAAAGCAGCAAGAACAGAATGAACAGAAGAAGGCTCAGGAGACTCCATTTGGAGGAGTTCATAATACCTTTTATGATCACCAGAAACCTGGGAACAGGCCAATTTAAAAATTCCATCATACAAAAGCCAGTATCCTCAAAGGAAATATCCTCAAAATGAGAGTCTGCACTAATAGAGTCCTCCACCTTCAGAACCATAATCCAGTGGAGAGGGAATTGGGAGGAATAGGCCAAAGACTTTAAATCAAAATCTAAGTCCGCATTGGAAGAGTCCTGATCCCTAGGCCTCTTAAGAGGAATATAGTACCAAGGGGGGACAGGAATAGAGACTCCTTAAGAGGGCTTCAAAGCCATAAGAGCATTAAATAAGCCCTGTGTAAAGTCCTGCTTTTCATGCTAAGGATCCCCAAGAGCAGGGCAAATATGCTTTATTTTCTGCTTCTTCCTTAAAGTGATATCTGCCCTAATAATCTTACAAGGTTTGGACCCCCTGCCTACAGTTAGTCAACATAGTGGGAATCTCCTCCCTAGGAAGAATGTGTGGCACACTCCTCATTCCCTCAGACATCATCAGCTGTGGTTCCCCCTGAACATCCAAAATGGACATCTGCAAAGCCTCTGAGGATGTGCAATAAGCCAGATCCATGCTGGCCTCCAAAGTAGTCGCATCAGAGGAATCCAACAGACAAACTGGGCGATCCTCTGGGTTTGCACTGACCTCGAGACAGATGTCCGTTGGAGGTGATACAGCAGTGAAATCCCACCTAACTTTTTTTGCCTTCTTCCTAGCAGATGGCTGACCCTCAGGCTGAGATGATTTAGCCATCATTCTCTATGCCAACAACTTAGACTTTGGTTTTCCAGGTAGATGGATAAGGAAGGAAGATGACTATAAAATGTTCTAGGGACAAACTCCAATGTATGGTCGTGAGAAGTATCTAAGCAAATCACTGCTTGTGATGGTCCTTATGTGGATTCTGTCTCCCACAGTGAAAATCACATACAATATATATATCTATATATATATATATATATATATATATATATATATATATATATATATATATATATATATATATATATCAAGTAAATCTTCTCTTACTGATCAGTTTCACAATCAATCCCAAACCAGCCCTGGATTGATTCAGTTAGTCCATCTTCCAAAAGAGTCACATTATTTTGTCATGGCTGTGCATTTTACACAAGTGTCTTGACTATTAAAAACCTTACCTCCAGTAATCAGTCATGTGCCCCCTTCAATGTGTAAGTCCACATCTGTTGACCTACAAGGAATTCTCTTTCACTGAGCCTCAAGGGATTCTGTCACATTACCTGTCCCTCCCTACTGATAGGCGTAGAAGATAGATACTGTTCCATTCCGAGTGTTTTTCACCATAACCTATTTTCATTTATAACTTCCATATCAGCTCCTTCCATGCAATCTGTTTCATAGTTTCATAGTTTCATAGTATAGTACTAGGCTATCTGCGCTGGGGCATTTGTAAGCCTAGCCATAGTGATGTGGCTTTTGCCACCCCATGAAATGGTACAAAAAATGTACAGAATAAATTTAGAATACTGTGCCTCTGTCTAGTAGTGACACAATGAAGGTCCCCTTATATTATAGAGTTAGTTTACTGTGTCCCTGTCTAGCAGTGACACAGATGTGACCCCTGGGTAAACTTACAATCTCCTATCCACTCATCAAGATTTCTCTTGAAGAGAGTCAGTGAGGGGCTCTTCCTAATACGAACTGGGATCTTGTTCCAAAGCATGGGAAGCCTCTAGGTTATGAATCTATCCCTCCAGCAAGTCCTATTCATACTTGTGCCGAGGTTTAAGTCTTTAGCTCTCGTGGTCCTGATGGATTTGGATTTTTTGAGGTGGAGCATGTCCATCAGATCCTGATTGGACATGGCCTTGTACATCAGGCAGAGATCACCTCTGAGCAGGCGGTATGCTACTGAATAGAGCTGAAGTTTCTTTAGTCTGGCAGAATAAGACATATGTTGGAGACCCTTGATCCTCTTGGTGAGGTACTTTTGTGGTCTCTCCAGCTGTTGCAAATGCCGGGTGAGGTACATACCAAATGGGGCATTGTACTCAATCATGGGTCTGATGAGGGAGGAATATAGGGGTACAATGACATCCTTGGATCTGGATGTGAATCCCTTCATGATGAGGTGTGCAAGGTAGAATGTTTTTCTAACCACTTTGGCAAAGTGGCTGTCAAAGGAGAGGTCGCTGTCGACTTGGGTCCCTAGGTCTCTGATTACTTTTTCCGTACTCAGTGGGTTGCTATCTATGTGATAATTTGTGGGTACTTTGTTTTTCCCAAAGGGGATGACTATACATTTTTTAGCATTTAGTTTAAGTCTGTGACTCCGGCACCAGTTGTCCGTTTCTGTGAGGCCTTTTTGTAGGATGTGTGTGTCTGCTGGTGTATCGACTATGGTGCCTAGTTTGCAGTCATCTGCGAACTTTGTCAGCCACAGCCCTCCCATGTTTGCTTTAACATCTGAGAAATAAATGCCGAACAAGGGGGGGTCCCAGGACAGACCCCTGTGGGACACCACTTGTGACTGGCTTTGAGTCTGACATAGCTCCAGTGATTTTAACTTTATGAGTTCTGTCCTTTAGCCAGTTTGCAACCAATCTAGTGACATAAGGGTTTACTTTTAAGCTGTTGAGCTTATCTATGATGCCTGAGTGGGGTATTGTGTCGAAGGCCTTAGCCAAGTCCAGGTATGCTGTATGGACTGCTTTGCCCTCATCAATGGCTCTAGTGACTGTTTCGAAAAAGTCAACCAGGTTTAAAAGGCAGGATCTGCCCTTTACAAAGCCGAACTGGGTGGGGTCAAGTGTCTGTAGGTCCCCTATGTCTCTGTTTATGAGTTCCATAATGATTCTTTCCATAGCTTTGCAGACCAGGCTGGTTAAGCTTATGGGGCGGTAGTTTCCAGGGTCTGTAGAGGCACCCCCCCTTGTGAAGTGGGACCACTGTTGCTGTACGCCAGTGTTCAGGTACATATCCCGAAGTAAGGCTAAGGTTAAATAGCATTTTTATGTGTGGGTTTAGCTCCTCTTGGAGTTCACGTAACACGCAACCCGGGATACCATCAGGTCCCATTGATGCTGTGTTTTTTGCTTTGTTTAGGGCAGTTCTCACTTGGACATCTGAGATGACAGGGAGATTACATTCAGCTGGGATAAGTATTTCTTCTTTTGGGGGTGAAGGAGGGGAGAAATTTGCACTGAACCTGTCAGCCAGAATGTTGGCAATATCTGTGGGTTCAGTGTATTTTTTGTTGTTTTGAACCAATTCTGAGCATATCTGAGGGTTTCCGCCCAGGTTTCTAACATAGCTGAAGAAGGCTTTGTGGTTATCTTTAGTGTCTTTAGCGATTTTTCTCTCAAAGTTGACCTTGGATGTTTTTATGACAGAACGTAGTTTTCTGCTAATGTTGATCAGAGATGTCTTCCCTTCATGGGATTTTGCTCTGACGTGCAGTAGCTTCCTTCTTTTGTTATACAATTTGTTTATGGCTGAGGTCCACCAGACAGGACGCTTACCTTTGGTGGAGAGGGACTTGGATTTGTTTGGGATTGCATGATCCATGCATTCTTGGAGATGTCCATAGAAAGCATTTGTGAAGGATTCGGCATTGCGGGATGTGGTATCCACTGGCACAGTGGGCTTAAAGGATACCATCTCAGTCTTAAGAAGAGTGAAGTCTGCTTTTGAGAAGTTTTTCACTGTGGTCTTTTGTGCTGGGGGTGGAGGTGGGATATGTATATCCAGGGTGATTAGTTTGTGGTCAGATCTCACTAGTGAGGGGTATACTTCGTGTGGAGCATTTTGTCCCCATGTTTGTGATGATCAGGTCTAGTATATTATCTCCCCTAGTGGGAGAGGTGACTAGTTGTTCCAGTGCATTTGAATTTATGAATTCCAGGAACCTTTGGGCTAGGGTATTAGGGCTAGAATAATGTACCCAATCTATGTTTGGGTAGTTGAAGTCTCCCAGTATGATGGTATTTTGTGATACATTCATATCCTCCAATGTCTTCAGGAAGGCTGAGTGGGGTTCTTGAGATTGGGAGGGTGGTCTGTAACATGCTACCAGTTGTATAGCAGTTTTGCCTATGGTTAGTTGCACCTGTATGGTCTCTGATGCTTCATGTGTTGCTACTAACCTGGAGGTGTTCTATGCCCCATTCCTTAGTTTTCCTCCCCAGTAACTTTTCTTTCTTCTTCATATCTGCACATCCAAGGGTTAACAGAAAAATGTTACATAAGGTTAATAGTTTCACAGATATATTTTTTGAAATTACTCTATATTTGAACAAAAATAAGAGATAACACTACAGACACGTTGTAATCTCAGTTTTGGATTCACTTATGTAGTTCATTGAATTATGTTACATAAAAATGTTGAGCAAGCTGCATGCACATCTTATTGCATAAGTCAAATCAGTGTGTTACATATCTATGCATGAAGCTATACTACAGTTTGCTTATTTGTTTGATTACTTTTTAACTCAACAACAAAATATTTTGTTACAGTCAGGGTTGACTAAATATTTAACTGTCCGCATGATTTTATATACATATTATATATATATATATATATATAAATCTATACATACAGTATATATATATATATATATATATATATATATATAAATGTATACATACAGTATATATATATATATATATATATATATATATATATATATATACAGTATATTGTATATGCATGTATATATATTGCATTTGGTTACCAGAAAAATCTAACTTGGATGAAACCCCTTTTCAGCAGTGGCCCAGGGAGAAAGGATCTAGCAATTTTATTAAATCAAGTTAGAAAGCATTTTATAATACAGCAGATGTAAATGTAGTGTGAGGAATAGCTTATGGTACAGTTGCAAATTAGAGGATAAAATGTCCTGGTGAGGTGCAACAACATAACCAAAAGTTCAGTAGATGTTATCTACTGAAAAGTATTTGCTTGCAACTCCTAGTAGGATTTTATAATCCAAGTGAGGAAAATGTGAAAATTAAACATCCATTAACACTGTGCCCCCTTTCAATGTGTAAGTCTTTGCTTATAACAAGAAAAATCTGAGTACGCTGTCTTTCTCCTTCTTCTTTCATTATGTTCTCACCTGCAGCACAGTCTTCATAGAGATGCTACAGTACACTTGAATTTCAGGTTGAGAACATATACCTCTCTGTCTTTCGAAAACTTCTGTGGGAATGAACTACAGGCTATCCTTTTAGCTACTGTAATGTTTTTTACAAATGTCAGTGCCCAAAACAAAAAGAAAACAGCCCAGGACAACCCCCCCTTCCAAAAAAAAACAAAATATAGAAAGAAATAGCTCATATATAAAAAGCAAGGCAGATTTAGGGAGTGCGGGAAAATATTAAAAGTATACAAAGTAATTTAACAAGTCATAATCAAAAATGATCAGACAGTAAGACTATCACTGAGGAACAGTAGAATGCAAGAAAGCAGTAGCCAATGTTCAAGTCAGAAGTAGAACTTAGTTTTTTAAAAAAAATTTTTATTAATTTAAGATATTTAAAATATATACACAGAAAGGAAGAAATCCATCATCGTGTACTGTTATACAATGTTAGGAATACATTGTGCTATCAAGGTAATAACACATTATGAGCCTTGATATTTCAATACCAACATTTCAAGGCTATCCTAACCTTTAAAAAACTCTTAGTATGATTTATAGATCTTATTCTGATCACATGTTTTTCCAGTTCTACATAGTTTTACATAGTATTGCTGTTAAATTTCAAAATACTTTAAACATAGGAACTGAGTTTGATCTCCAATTTTTTGTAATAACTTTTCTAGTAACTACTAAAAGACTTCAAAATATTGTTTTGTTGTCTACAGAAAAAGGAAGTGGAACATTCATTAGTATTATTGATCTAATTAAAGAACAATTATTAGACCATAACCACTTAAAAACATGTCAATAGCAAGGCACAACACTCCCACAAGACGAGTGCTCTGTTGCACAAAAAGCAAATAATGTAAAAAAATATAATGATAACAACGAAGCAGCCAAGTATCACCAGGACGTTAAAAACCATAAAATATTATCACCAGGACGTTAAAAAAACATAAAATATTATTACCATGACTTAAAAACATAATTATCTCTTCCCAACAGAAATGGAACTTCTAACTGCTTGATATTCCTCTGATCATTAAATCTTTTGTGATAGTGGTTCTTACTGTATCACCTATAGAATGGCCAAACAATAAGCAACCTTATCTGGTTTCCTTTTATAATGGGTGGGGAAAGATTTGATTGGTTCAGTTTGGGCTACTGGCTCATTGCACTGTGCTTTGACTGACTAAATGAAGGGTCCAGGTATACTATATGCAAACAATAATGCTTGACAGGGTGTGTGCTAATGTGTAATTAATGCCTGCCTCTTCACCCCTGGAAGGTCATTAATTACACATTAACATACACTCTGGAGAGCATTATTGTGCTTAGAGAATGGGGTCTCTGTAAAATTGTTGTGTTTTACTAGCTTATTTTTTTTTTTAATTACCATCTTATTTTTTATATATATTTTTAATGTAAAATAGTTCCTCCGCCTAATGTTTCAAATTTGCTGTAGTATATGTTAATGGTGTTGGAGGAAACATTTTACAAACATATATAAAAATAATATAGTGCTTAAAAATAATAAGGAAGTAAAACACAACGTTTTACATAGAGCCCATTCACCCATATACTCATACACAGTCTCTTCTGCTTTCACACATATACATACACACACACACACACACACACACACACACACACACACACACACACACACACACACACACACACACACACACAGTCTCCCCTGCTTTTCATACACACATTCACTCACACATCACACTCGCTTTCTCTCTCACTCTCTTGATCTCTCTGTCACTCTCTCTCTCTCTCTCTCATACACACACACACACACACACACACACACACACACACACACGCATATGCGCAATCTCTCACTTTTTTTACAGCAGAACCGCTGCTTAATGAGTGTAGAAATAATGGCAGCTCTGAATTACATGGCAGCTTGATGTGTTGGCATAAAGTGGTGGACTTGTTTGTCAGCGGGCATTTCTTGTACATTAATACCTTGCTGGAGAATATTGGACTTGTAAGTATCCATATCTATGGATTTAAACATTTAAAATAGGTGTCAGGGCTATGACCCCCCCCACACCCCCCTTACTTTATATACTAACTCCAGGATCACACTACAGTGGGGAAAAGGCTATATATAACTTTCAATGAAATAAGTTTCAGTCAAATGAGTTTTCAGTGAAATAAGCTTTTTGCGCAGGCAGCTCAGTTTCAATGAAATGAGCTTTCAGTGAATGAAGTAGACCCATATATACATTTATTTACACACACACACGCACACACACACACACACACACACACACACACACACACACACACACACACACACGCACACACGCACACACACACACACACACACACACACACACACACACACACACACACACACACCCTTAAAATAATAAATAAAACAAATCAGTTATTAGTTGAAATGCAGCTATTTTTGATGATGGATGTGAAAATAATATGGATAGGCAATTTTAATATGAATTTAAGACGTGAAAGATCAGTCAGGTCTAGATATGAAAGAGTGCAAGAAAATTTGCAGGACTGGAATTTTTAAGATGGAGAAAGGTAAAATGTTTACACAACTGAAATTATTTCTTTTATTCTGATAGTTCAGAAGACGCAAAGCAAACTATATGTTTTTTATGAGTAGATTATTCTTATCCTGCAGGTATTATGGGTATACAAGTTAAATTTTACCTCCAGAGGTGCAGTCAAAGCAAAAAATAATTAGGATAAAGGCTCCAAATGAGGGGCATTGTTAAAGGCTAGTACTATTAACTTAGAATTTATCAAAATAATATCTAATTTTAACAGGGATGGAACCAAAGTCTTAGAACAAATTAGAGATCTCCATCCAAAATCTGGACTGATGAGTGGAATGACTGTAGGAGAATTCAGGCATCAGAAAGGAAGTTTAGATATGAGGAAGGTATAAATGGGGTTGAATGGAAGTTTGAAAGAAAATTAATGGTTTAAAGAAGAAACAGATCAATTGAGAACAGTCCATTATGAAATGAGTGAGTATTTTGTTGACTGATAAAGATGCTGGATAGCATGGAAAGAAAAATATAAAAAGTTACATACTGAATACGCAAAGCAGTTAAGAGAAAATAAAAATAAAATAGATGACCAAGACATATATAAAGCACCAAAGAAGACAGACAAAATGAGGCATTTCTTGTGAAGACAATTAGCAGTACAACTCAGAAAAGAAAAAAGTAATTCCGATCTTACATAAGAATATACAATCAGAGGAAGTAATCATGCATAGCTTAAAATGAACAAAGAAGATATTCCCTGGGATTCATTAAACTCTGCATCAGAATAGTGTTATTCCAACATGGAGTGGACCATGGCCATGTTTGCACAACCATAGCAGTAGCGCACCTTGCATATTCATGAAGGTCCGCTACTATTACAGCTATGTGGAGACGAACACCACTGAGTGCAGAGGGCATGTCTAAGCAGTGCACACACATGTAACATGCCCCCTGCACTCAGAAAGTGCTGTACAGCACTTTTGAAAAGCATTTCAGTGTCCATGGACACTGCAATGAAATAAAATGAGTATTTCAGTGTCTGCGGACACTGAAATAGATAGGGGAGTAAGAAACAATGCAGGGGGTGTGTGACAGGTTCTGTCACACACACCCTGCATTGTAAAAGTGCTGTACAGCCATAGACATCAACTGTACAGGTTTCTGCAGAATGCCTAGATGCCTGCTTGTCTCACATACTTCTCAACCTCCTAGAGTAAGAAACTGTACTAAGCCATAAATAATGGAGGGACAAAGGCACAAAAATAGGGACACCTTTTAAATATTGCACTGACAAGCACAGAAAGATGATAGATTAAAAGGTTTTCAGTAGCATGGACTTCCTGAAGGGTATGAAGACTGAAACACAAATGTCTGCCATTTGAAAGTGCCGTATGGCCATAGCCATCAATTGTACAGGTTTCTGCAGAATGCCCACATGCCTGCCTCACATACTTCTCAACCTCCTAGAGCAAGAAAGCTGTACAAAGCCATAAATAATGGGGAGACATAGGGACACTTTTTTAAATATTGCACTGACAAACCCAGAAAGCTAATAGAATAAAAAGTTTGCAGTAGCACAGATTTCCTGATGGGTATGGAGTCTGAAATTCAAATGTCTGTCAGTATGTTTAGACTTAAACCCCGAGTGATTTGCCAATGATTTGCTAGAAAACCACAGTCACACTTCCTAACTTTGTAAGATCAATAATTAAATTCTGTCCCTGTGTGTCCCTTTACAATTTCCCTTACTGTGACTGACAAGGAGTACAGATGCATGTAAGTAAAGTAGGTTTATGCAGTTATTATTTCTTTTACATTGTAAAGTATGTTTAAGCATAGCTGAGTGGGTGTGCATGTTATGGCCCTCTGCTCAGCATGGCTGAAACATCCCATAGGAGATACAAATATACAGCTGCAATCCTTATGCCAAGATAGTGTAGTGGTTAAAGTCTGGGCTTTGCATGCAGGTGCTCACGGTTTGAGTGCAAAGACAGGCACTTTGTTTTTACATGGGAAAGCAGTATTAAAATTATTATTTTAATTTAAAATTGTGTAGTAAGTGATATTTGTCAACCAGGGTAGTGTAGCTGGTCTAAAATGTAAGTGTGAGTGCATCTAACATCTCAGATCACCCATGTATACAAGTGTCTCATACTGTATAGTCACAATCCATGGTAATGTAAAGAAAGCACATAGAGGGATGTGATGTAAAGTAAATTATATACACTTACTAATATGTCAATAATGATTAATGAAGTCATTATCCTGATATTTTTAAGTGAAAATTGAGCAATGGTTAGCAGTGCTCAATGATGCTTAGTCAGTGCAAGCATTGCTTAAATGTGAATGCTAAGCAGCAGTCAGTCCAGCTAAACATATTTGTGCACTGTTAAGCAATGCTCAGAAATTACCCCTTTATGCACTGTTCAACCCATATTAGCAGATTTCCACACTGCTTAGCTGAACTTAGCATTTTCAAAATGGTCCAATGACAGCAAAGTGTGGGAATACGGCCTTTTTAAAGAGTGCAAGCAGGAATACATCCATAACCTGTTTAGTTTGATCTCTGCAGGAACATGTCTGGCATTGGAGAGGGAGACCACTTTTGGGTGCAGTGCTGGGGCATCCTGGAGTCCAGTGTCATGGCTGAACTCTTCGTAGAACATTATGACAACAGACTGCTGCAGGGTCAGTACCAGGGCTCTCAGTACAAAGTGGAGGCCTGGGACCGTCTGGCACATGACCTCACTAGTGCCACTGGAATCCCTCAAATGGTGAGTAGGTACGGCATCATTATGCCAACCTAAATTGTAGGAAGGAGGAGCTCTTGGCCCAGTGGATTCAAGATGCTCGGGACCGGCATGCTCCAGCAGTTTGTAAGTATCTCAGATATAGCTGTGCCAAATTCTAGCCTGAGTATGTGATAGACAAGTATGCATAATGTTTGTTTCTCACCCCTATAGTTGCAGAAGAGAGGGCTATGAACATTGTGGCCCATGCCAGCAGACCAACAAGGATGCGCCAACAGGCCGGTGAGTACAGATCTACCTTTCAATATATATTGAAATAAATAAGAAGTAAATTGTTTCCTGTGTTCTGTGCAAAATGATTAAAAAAATGTTTGCCAGACTAATAGTGATCTACAGCATATGCAGTAGTAGAGCACTGTGTCATATAAGTACAATAAAAACCTAAACCACCGACTTTTGTGTTTATTCTGGTATGTCATTGTAGAAATAGAATGTGTACAGCTTCTGCACAGAAATTATGGCTTTGACAGCAGGAATTAACAGAAGTTGTTCTGAGAATCATGATAGGTACATACACCACACCCTGGAACTGTAAATTAAGATATGCATGAAATATGACATATGTTATGCATAAGATCTGAACCCTGAATACTAATTTCAAATGTATTATAGTCTTTCCCTTGCAGGAGTGCCTTGTGTTAACCTTTGTTTTCCAGATCGTATAATTTCAAAGAATTGCTACACAGTATAGTAGGTATCTGTCATGCACGAATCTCAGGATTACAAGGTCAGACTGTCCAACCCACAGAATATTAGGCAGAAAAAAGTCAGCCAAGCGATAGCAGTTCCCCTGTAGCCCAGTGGGATGAGAAACAGAAACATGCTTTGAATCCAGGAAGTGGTACTCAGATATGTGCACATATACAATCAAGAAATCTGGATTATTTGTAGAAACAGTCATATACTGGTAACTGATATTTTTCTCCACAGGTCTTACAGGTAACAAAATGTTTGTAGTAGCTGTTTGAATGGTATAACAATACACCATGTACAACTGTCCCACTGTCCAACTGCATGCCTGCAAATGACAGCAGGATAGGTACATACACCACACCCTCTGCCAGATACATGTCTCACGAGTGTCATGCTGCCATGGCTAGTGGTCACTGCTGCCAATCACCTTGGGCACAGATAGGAATCCAGGTGAACTATACTAGTAGCAGACTCATGCAACATCATTGCAAGGTACCCCTTCTTTGTCAAGTACATAACCCTGACATGTAAAAGCCCCTTCCAGTAAAATAGCCACAGTTCACCCAGTCTGCTTCATACCAGTACAGGTTGACAGTCTAACAGGTATGTATGTGCCACAGAAGTTATGGGCCATAGGTAGATATAAAGTGAGGGCAGACCTGTAGAATATTGAGCAGTACTGTTGTGAAAAATAGAAGCCGATACAGTTGTTAATGAACTTTTTATTCTCTCCCCCACCCATCATCTGCATCAATAATCATTATTCATATACAATGGGTATGCTGTCCTCAAAACCTATTGTTGGGACATGTGTACCATTATTGTTTATATATTTCATTGGTTGCATATTCTTACCTTGTTCAGATACCATTATTGGAGGCCTGTTGCCGTCAATGTAACTTGCATGCTGTTAAACTGGTTACTGTTGCTCCATTTATGCATGCGTTCTGTTTGCTATGCAACTGTTTCAAATCTGGGTTTGGGTTAATGGGAACACCCATGCATGCTGTTATAACCAATTTTGCAATGTGTTGCCCATGACCAATCAATATATCTGGGAAAACAACAACACCATAGCACATTTGGGAAAGCAGATCCCAGCGGATCCACCTGTCCCACCCCATCTGGCCATGGCACCAGGCCCCACCACATCTGTAGCCCAACCTAGAATATCCTCCTCCACTGGCTCTGCACCACCTTTGGGTAGAACCACCTCAGGGGATGGGGCCCATGGGTATGGGCATGGAGAGGAGCCCATCACCCACAGAATGTTCTGGGGTATGGTGCAGCATCATCTGCTCTGAGATGGGTGGGCAGCTGCATCAGATGGAGGGCTGCCTGGTGCACCTCGAGGGTCAGGCCACCTCTCTTGTCCAGCCCCCAGCACAGCCACCTTCAGGGCCGTGAAGGTGCAGTGGTAACTGCCCATGGGTGGGGACTTCAGTCCCACTGTATCCATTTGGGGGTTCATGGGCATTTGATTCCCAACCACCCTCCCCGTCCAAGGTGTTTACCCCCTTATGTGTCATATACCGCCCCTGTCTGCTGTCTTGTGTGTCTTGTCTGTCTGCAAATGCTACCTATCCTGCCAAACTTATCTCCCCAAACATGTCTACAGCCCTTCCCCAACACCCCACTCTCACCTAAAAAAAGGGCAACTGTCCCACAAAAGATAATTGACCCATACATAGCTGTACATTTTGCCCCCATGTACAGTGAAATTAATCAATATACCCACAATTTACTCTACAAATGCCTGTCACCAACACCCCTCCCTGTGGGGTGTGAGGCTGTGAATTCCAGGTTCTACACATTATTCACAGCTGTTGCTGCAGAAGAAATGTAGCACTATGGTCCTTTCCTACACCATCTTGCACATCCCGAGCTGGTTTTTCTAAAGTTTTACCCCCTGCTTGCTCTCATTTCACCACTTTCCTATCACTTTTCTTTTCATTAATTAAAATTAGCGCAGGAATAAGTGGGAGTAAGCAGTGCTAAGTGAGGCTAAGAGGGCTTAACCATCTGTTAGCATCGCTTAGCTTTGCACAAACCCATACAAACCTGCTTACAACTTTTTAAAAGTGCCTTAATCACTCTGTCTTCATTTTTATTTTATTTTATTTATTTTTATTTTACATTTGTTGACCGGGATAGTCTGACTGGATGCATGTCCATTTTCAGCGGAGGCCCGGGGAGAAAAGCTCCAAGGGTAAGCAGACACAGCATTACATAATACCAGCATTACATATTACAAACAGATTATTTACAGAGATTACATAAGTAAGCAAGTTAAACAAGTTCCACAGGTTAAAGTTAGTCCTGAGCACAAGTCAGGATTAAATTAAATTACACAGTAACTGGTTAACAGATTTTTACACATTCAAGTTAGCCAGGCTTGATACATTGACATAGCCAGTTAAGAATTTTTTTCATCAGCTCTTGTTTTGCCCAGCAACAAAAATCAGCACTGACAAGTCTCAAACCCAGGATGCTTTGCACTATGAGCACAGCATCATACCAGTACACCAGCTAAGCTGGAGACATTTGTAATGCTTTTACAAACATATCATGCATTCTGGTCATTTAACATTAATGGAAAAAACTCATCACTTTCAAGTCTCGAACCCAGGACCCTATGCACTACAATTACAGCAACATACCTATGCACCATCTAAGCTGCAGAAATTTGCAATGTTTTTACAAACATATCAGGCACTACAGTAGTTTCACATAAGGGAAAAATATATATCTGTAGTACTCTTATATTCATATATATATATCTATATATATATATATATATATATATATATATATATGTAAATACAAATGTATATATATATATATATATATATATATATGTAAATACAAATGTATATATATATATATATATATATATATATATATATATATATACACACACACACACACACACACACACACACACACACACACACACACACACACACACACACACACACACACACACACACACACATATATATATATATATATATATACATATATAGGTTCCCTTCAGAATATCGAAATCCTGAAATCTTGAAATTCATATGGTCGAGAACATATGATCGAAGTTTCAGAATTTCAAAATTCTGAACGGAGGTCTGCATACAGCGCAGAATGGGAGATGTCCCTCTGCCTCACTGTAGTGCGATCTCAGAGTTGGTATATTTAAGTAGTGGGAGTGTGGGGGGGTGCAAGGGGGCTTGCCCCTTGCAGAAATATTTAAATTGTTTTTTTGGGGGGTATCTATTTCGGAATTTTGATATTCCGAAACATCGATCATATGGTTTCAATCATATGACATTCGATGTTTCGGAATTTCAAGATTCTGAAGTAAATCCATATATATAGACATCTGCAAAAAGCCCGACAAAGTCGGGGGATAAAGGGCAAACAATAGTGACATCTTTGAAATATGGCTGTTATATGTGCAGAAGTCTGGTTTGATTAAACATACAATTCCTGATAGATTTCAGGTCTGAAACACTAATGAATGTCATTATTCACTGATGTCAATGCTCACATTATTCCAGTGATTTCTCAGGAACCCACAACTGTTATGGGGAACAGACCAAACCCATGAACCATGCATCTCAACAGAGTGTCTAGATATTTGGACAGTGGAGAGGTATGGCTGCAGTCATGTAACAAAAGAGAAAAAACAGTGAGAGCTGCCAACCATTTCACCCAGCACCCTCTGAACCACAGTAAGACCAACATGGCACTACCCCACATCAGCTCTGGGGAATTATCCATGTATTTCCAAATAAAGCATGCCCTACAGGGATGGAACTGTAGGGAAATGCAGATATTGGTATGAAAATGTCCACTCACAACCAGGGTTACCACCTGTCCCACTTTGCGAGGGACAGTCCCTCTTTGGGCAGTTATGTCCTGCAAAAAAATGTACAAATAGCAAATGTCCTGAGATTTTATGGCAAAATCATTTCCTGTATTTTACGTAATAATTGCATAAAACAGTTATTCTTTATCTGAAACACGTAAATGTTATCAGAAACAGAATAAGCAACTAAAATGCTACAAGAATAACCTTTTATTTTGGCAAAAAAGTGATGTTCTGTCCTTTGGATTGGCTGTGGGTATGTTTTGGACTGCAAAATCTGATGCTTGCACCACAATTGTCCCACTTTGGGCATTTGAAAAGGTGGCAACCCTACCCACAACCATTTGCACCACAGTCACAGCAACATACTAGTACCCCAAAGGAACTGTAGAGTAGAACAACTGTTTGAACAAACATGTCCTGATTGTCAGTCACACACTACACTGACATATACTGGCCCAGCCCACAGTCTACTGGGAATCCTGTGGTGTTACGGGACATTTCCCAGTCTACCCCTACAAACATATACACCCAATAAACCACCAGCAACTGTAGCAGCGATGCACAGTCAGATAGAAAAAGAGCTATGATACTAACATCTGCTACTCTCTCTACTCAACCCGACACACATTTACACACACTGCTACACAATCGTGGCAGTCTGTTAATGGCCAGACATACATAATTCTCAACTGTACAGATTTCCACAGAATGTCCAGGGTGTGGGACCATATTTATGGCCACTGCTGTATACCACATCCAGAAGTCTGCTAAGTCACTGGGATGATACCAGGAGTGCACCCACTAAATTATGATATACCATACCTCTGAAACTCTTACTGCAAGACATCTGGACAAAGCATGACATACTTGGAGGACAGGGGGCCGGAAAGAGGGACATATCTCACATTATGGTGTTACAAACTGAAAGAGTTGTTGGTGTTACAGGGTTTGTTGTAACATAACATCACTGAAGGATATGATGTCTGGAACACTAATGGATGTCAACATTTACTGACTAGAATCCTCACATTATCCTACTGATTTCACAAAACAGAAGTTGTCTGAGGAATAGACAAAACATAACAGGCAAACCTCTGGGCAGTCAGTGGACATCTGGACAATTGAAAAGTGTGTCAGAGACATATCACTGTCAGATGTCAAGTCATGCAGAAAATGCATGTCGATATAAATCTTGTTAATCTAGCAATCCTCTATGTGTATAACAGCAGTATTTACTTAAGAATCTATACCCAGTTCTGGAGCTTTGTCCCCCACGTTGTTGGGCTGTCTCCACATGTCTTGTCCTGAGAGGTATTTCCACCTCCTGTCTGTGAAGCTGTAGCCCCCACACCTCCATAATGTCCTCCACATAGGCAAGGAAAAGGGACAAGGCCCACATGAATGACTTAATTATAGCACTGTGTTGATATGGCATTAGCTAATGGAAAGACAACACAGCTGCTCTGGATGTAAGTAGCAAGTGGTAGACACTGATTGGTGCGCAGGCCATCACCTGCTCATGAGCATTACCTACAAAAGGCAAGCTGCTGCCTATGCAACACAGGTCTGAACCCACCTACACAAAGACAGACTGCGACTACACAAACCTAACCATTTGAAGTATTCTGATGAAACTCTTCAGCACTATAACATTATGTCAATCACATACGCTTGTCATGGAATGCAGAACGGGATGCAATAATGTCAGACAGGACATTAAACACTAGGTCACAACAAGACCTGATGGACTTACATGCTGCTGTCTGGCACCTATGGCTATTCTTGCTTGCCCTGTCTGCATTGACATGACTTACATCTCTGGCTCCTGAGTCACCCCAGGAAAAGGTCAGCTCATGTCTGTTGTGCAATACTGAGTGTGACACTGCTAGGCAAGCTACCTGGGATGTTGTACATATTCATATGTCACCTGTGAATGTTACTGTAATGCATATGCTTGTCCTACAAATGTAAGAGACTTATATACGGTATGTGCACAACAGGAGCAGAAGTGTGCATTGAACTGTATGTTATATACTGAGCCCATACCTGACATATGTTCATAGGTAAGTACTAGGCTAATGGCCTTGGAGCCAATGCAAGCCTAGCCCAATAGTATTAAAAGTCATCTGGCTTACCAGACATTAGTTCCCTGTCCCCCTATCTAGCAATGCAATTGCAATGATCCCTGGGGTGAATTTCCTTTTTGACATCCACTCATCAAGATTTCTCTTGACGATGGCCAGTGAGGTGCTCTGTTTGACATGAATGAGGAGTTTATTACAGAGTACTGGAAGTCTCTGAGTTAGAAACATATCCCTTCAGCAGGTTCTGTTTAATGTGGTGATAAAGTTGAGGTCTTTGGAGTGAGTAGCATGGAGGGATTGGGACTTTTTCAGATGAAGCATGTCTAGCAAAATTAGGTCAGATGTGGCTCTGTATGTCAAGCAGAGATTGCCTCTAGGTAGGAGATATGATATGGAGTAAAGTTTAAGTTTTTTAAGTCTATCTGCATATGACACATGTTTGAGTCCAAACATCCTCTTAGTGAGGAACTTCTGTGGCCTCTCCAGTTGTTGGAGGTGTCTAGTGAGGTACATGCCAAATGGGGCATTGTACTCTGTAATGGGTCTGATGAGGGACGAGTAGAGAGTGATAATATCTTCTTTTTTCCTGGATGAGAAACCTTTTGTGATGAGATGTGACATGTAGAAGGACTTCCTAACTACAGTGGTGATCTGGTTGTCAAAGAAGAGGTTGCTATCTACCTGTGTCCCTAGAGCCCTTATAATGCCTTCAAACTTAAGTGGGTTCCCTTAGATATGGTAGTTTGTGGACACTGTGTTTTTTGTGAAGGGAATGATGATGCATTTTTTGGCGTTGAGACTAAGGCCATGGTTTTGGCACTGGCCATTGGTCTCTGTTAGGCCTTTTTGTAGGATGCCCACATCAGCTTGAGAATCAATAATAGCTCCCAGTTTGGAGTCATCCACAAATTTGGTTAACCAGAGTCCCTTGGTGTTGGCTTGAACTTCAGAGAAGTAGATACCAAACAGGAGAGGACCCAGAACTGATCCTTGTGGGACTCCACTTGTAACTGCCTGGTAGTCAGATTTGGAGTCAGCTACTTTCGCCGTGTGGGTTCTGTCAGTAAGACAGTTGGCAACCCATTTAGTGATGTAAGGGTTAATGCCCAGACTTGTGAGCGTATCAATGATTCCAGAGTATGGGATGTTGTTAAAGGCTTTGGCTAGATCGAGGTAGGCTGTATGAACAGCCTTGCCTTCATCCACCGCTCTGGTGACGGCTTCAAAAAAGTCTATCAGACTGAATAGACATGATCTGCCTTTCACAAACCCAAACTGTGTGGGGTCCAGGGTTTGAAGGTTCCCTATATTTTTATTTATAAGATCCATAATAATATGTTCCATAGCGTTACAGATCAGGCTTGTCAAGCTGATGGGGTGGTAGTTCCAAGGGTCAGTAGTTGCACCACCTTTGTGGAGTGGGATGACTGTAGCGTGCACCATTCAGTGGGGACAAAGCCAGAACTGAGGTTGTAGTTGAACAGGGCACTCAGGTGTGGTGCCAGTTCTTTTTGTAAATCATGAAGGACACAACTCAGTATATTATTTGGTCACATGGAAGCTGTATTCTTAGCTTTGGTCAGTGCGGTTTCTACTTGTCCAGTCATGATAATAGGGATTTGGTATTCCTCAGGTATGTGAATGGGCCCTTTGGGGAGTGAGGGGGGAGTAAATTTTGCACTAAACCTGTCTGCCAAGATACTGGCAATATCAGTTGGTTTAGTATAAGTGATGCTGTTGTGCTGTAGCTCTGAGCAAATCTGCGTATTATTATGCAGATTCTTGACATAACTAAAGAAAGTCTTGTGGTTGTCCTTAGTATCTGTAGCAATTTTGCTTTCATAACTAGCTGTCCAGAGTTTTGCAGACTGACCACGTCTGCCTCTTAATTTGTAGTCAATGTCTCATACAGTTGTGTATTGTCTGGCACATCACTGGCAACCCATTAAAAATTGAAGTCATAACATAATAGCATACATTTGATTGTCAGAAGTCATATCCTGAGGAGCTGACCTTTGAATGCCACCTGAATATGAATGCACAGAGATTCCTCGGCTTTGTCAATGACAATGCAGTGGATCAGCCGGTTAACACTCCTACAACAGGTGGAAATAACCTGTACCTGGTCCTAACCAACATGAGTAGCCACTGTAGCACTCCTATAGTGTCATTCTCCTTGGCAAGACCTGACCACATAGCCATCACTGTTCAGGTCACCATCTCCCCTCCCCCCCCTTGTCAGGGTCACACAAAATTAACTTTAGACAAATGACTATAAATCTCCTCAGAGCAGATAGAAGTAGCTTTACAGCCAATATCCCATCAGTTGGAACTAGCAGTAGTGAACCAGGCACACACCACAATACTATGTGGACACCTACATAGTTGTATGGACTCAGCAATACCTGACAGGACAACATCATCTCCCTTAAGGTAGGGTAAATGTCTGTGATGGACAGCAGCAATACACAAATACCATAATAGGTGGAAATAATTGCTGGACAGGGCCAAGAAAGAGCAGGTGCCTTATTGGAAGCAATACCAATTCCAATGGTCTGCACAAGCAAATAAGGTCACAGGTGAATTACCCTAAGGCTATCTTTGAGTACAAATTGGACACATCCACCAAGACTAATCACTAGTCCTTCCACACATGTGTCTGCAATCCCAGAGGCAACACATAAATCTGCTCTGTAGTGGCGGTCAATAACACCACATACACATACTGCATAGATATATGCAACTGGCTGCAGACAGGTGAAGTGTAAACATCACCCCCCTGTCCCCCCATAGGTACACATGTGCATGCACAGCACCTGCCTCCCTCCTCTCATCATCAGAAAGCAGGTCCATAATGCCTTCTTGAAGGCAACAAATAGACGTCTCCATAGGCCTGATACCATCCCTGGCTGCATCCTACATGAACACAGGCATGGGCTCACAGATCCATTCCACACTGTAGTCAACCACAGCCTGAGCACCGGTGTCATCCCATCTGCACAGAGGACAGCCACTTTCATTCCTATACAGAAAGGTGGAGCAATTCACTGACTCTGCCAATCATATGTACATCAGCCTAACTAGCCTGCTCTGCAAGAGCATGGAAGGCAATATCAAAGACATTATGAACAGGGACATTGGCAAGATCAGAATGCCTGAGCCCACACAGCATGGTATTGTCAAAGGGAGATCAGGTTTGTTAAACCTGGTCGACCTTTCTGAAGTGGTCAACAAACACAAGGACAAATGGAAGATGTGAACAATGCCTACCTTCATCTAGTCAAATTCTCTCACAATAATCCCCAGGTGGCCAGGATACATACACCTACACAGCTAGGCACCAACCTGTATGTTACCAGATGGGTAGCTAACTGGCCCAATGATAGTACCCACTCGGTCA
Source organism: Protopterus annectens (assembly GCF_019279795.1). Taxonomy (NCBI): domain Eukaryota; kingdom Metazoa; phylum Chordata; order Ceratodontiformes; family Protopteridae; genus Protopterus; species Protopterus annectens. Next base: position 948,947,947 of record NC_056748.1, on the reverse strand, counting down.
AAGTAGTGGAACCCACCTCTAAAAGCAGAGTCTTCCAAAGTGGTGTACCCCAAGGATTGGTCTGGGGGCCTCTACTGTTTGAGATATATGTATCTGAGGTACAGGACAAAAGCAGTGGTCTGTGGCTGACCAGGTGTACAGATGCTTGCAAGATGGCCACTGTCTTACATTCCCCTACTGATGTGAGCATCCCCCAAGAGGCCCTCACTCAATTAATGACTGGTACAAGAAGCATGTCTGTGACTGAATGCCAGGAGAGACATCATTCTCTCTGCTATGCCAGATGTCATCCACACTAATTATGACAGCAATAATGTACTACACGTGCAATCAGGTATGAGGTGGCTTGTGCACCAAGGTTGGTAGCAACCTGACAGTTTCCCACCATGTGGGCACCATTGTATGGAAGGCTGTCAACATGGCCCACCTCACAAATATGGGTCTGTCAGCCAGGAAGCAGAAGGTCACAATATCCCTGTACTCCACCCTTATCAAATGGATTACCAAGTACAATGGCTCCTTTGGCATGTACCTTGCCAAGCAAATGCAGCAGTTGCAGAGATCACAGAGGTCCTTGACCAGGCAATTCCAGGGTCTGCAACACCTGTCATATACAGGTAGGCTGAAAGCCCTGTCCCAGTACTCAGTCTCATACAGACTGATCATATGTGACCTGTGTCTGGCATACATGGCCATGTCCAAACCAGCCTTGATGGCATTTCTGCATATCTACAGGACAAATTGCACTCATGCATCATGCATGCAAGGCCCTCACCTGGTCTGTGACATGTATAGTACTTGTTGGTGGGATAGTGTTGTGTCCCTCACAATACACAGTCTGTAAAACACACTCCCTCCCCATGTCTAGTAGAGTACGTGTATAGCCATCTTGAAGTAGAAGCTGGATGACTGCCTGGGTAATAGATGGGATACCCCTGGGATCCTGCGTGTGACCCAGTTGGACAGGGGAAACAGGTGCTTGCTTGGAAGGGGCATGGGTGAAGGTCTGGGCCAGGCTGATGAGAGCATCAGGGTCAATAGCCTGGTATCATCTTATGAGGCTATGCACCTAGTACTTTACATGTTTCTTGTATGTATTACAGTCTGTCCTGCAATGTTGTCCAAAATGAGTCCCTGTGAGTCTGAACTGTGCATGTACTGCAGTGATAGTGTATAGTCTTGTCCCCTCATCAGTTATCATCACATATCGTTACACCTTATCATTGTGTGTGGTCTGTATAGCTGTAAGTCAGCTCTTACAATACGTGCATATGCACTTGGTGACACTGTATAGCTCACTCCAATAACCTTGGTCTTGGCCACAATTACCATTCTACTACTAGGTCCATCACACAGTAGGATTTGTCACCCTTTGTTGGGGCCTGACAGTAGCAGTGAAAGAGATGGATTGCAGCAGGCAGAACTACTGTAAGATCTTCCCTGAAGGAGGGCCCATATGTGTCACAGCTGTGCCAGACTGTACCAGCAGTATGTGTGTGTGTGTGTGTGTGTGTGTGTGTGTGTGTGTGTGTGTATCACCAAACATAATCCTGCAGGGTATTAAGTTATATATGTGGTGTCCTCCTCACAGGTGAACACAGGGGTTGGTGTCCCTCCCCCCCACAACCTGATGTCAGTGTCTTAGCAGACTCTCACGATGATGGTGGTCATAGTGAAGCACAGGTGGGGTTGTTGGTGCCTTGATCCATGCCACTGTTTCGTATCCCACTTTCACCCACCATGTCCCCGCAAACAGTCAGTATGGACATACATGCCCAGTTCCCAGCAGCCACGAATAATGGACAGGTTAAGGGTGGTGGCATGGAACAAGCTAGTGTGTTGAGTATGGTGAGTGTGACACCAGCCATAGGCACAGAGCATGTGAGGTTACACACAGGCAGATGAACAAGAGTGCTCAACAGAGGACTGCTGACCATCAAGCCCCATCACAAGTGCCACAGCAGGTGTCACCAGACACATGTTATGGTCCATCATGGAGGCACAGGCATGTAATGACTGCAACACCAGAGAGATGCTCAGGGTCATAAATGCAGAACTCTCTGCCATGCATGACAACCTCCACAGCAGTTGTGATGCCATATGTCATCTTGCCAATGTTGTGGATAGACAGTGTTGCGAGATATTGTCACTGCTCAACCATGCAATGCCTGTGCTTGAGCATGTGGTGGGAGTAGGGCATCTGCCAGGTGGATGTAGGTCAGCAATATTATCAGCTGTGAGCCCACATGGTCATGCATATTCACAGTCCCGTAGTGGCAGTACCAACAGCACTGCTGAAGGTAAGGTGCTGTCCACACCACACCAGAGCAGGCCATAGGCACATTGCCTGTACAGTCCCATCAGGGACATGGGTCCAGCAGAAAGCAGACACCATGAGGGAGTAGTATTGCATCTGTCCTTGGGCTTGGCAGTGCCAGGGATACTCCTGGCAGATCCAGTTACCACATCCCTGTTGGGAGACGGTAAACATAAATCCTGCCATGTACGGTCCACAGCTGTCCAACATAGCCCTGTGTCAGACATCCACATTGGTTGCTGGTGTGCAGACAAACACTCGCACATCCCTATCCCAGGCCAGTCACCAACAAACAAGCACAGCTCCTCTGCACAGTCCAGCTGAACATCACTCCTTCAGACTCGCATGCACACACACACACACACACACACACACACACACACACACACACACACACACACACACATGATGTCAGCCATATGGCCCAGCTTAGGCCTCTGGCAATCCCACACCACACCCTGTGCATGTGATGATACGTGTGCCACAATCTTGTTATCCATAACATCGATGCATGTACATGGTCATATGGGTCTGATGCACAGGTGACTATGGTACAGTGTAGCAATGTCATGCTGTGTAAGGTGCTGTCTGCTGGCAGTCTTTATGGGTACACATCGAGGTGTATGCACCTTGTTAGCCATGATGCACTATTGCTGTTAGTACTGCTGACTGACTGTAGTGTCAAGTACTGTATTCTGGTTGTGTTCCAGGTGTCTGTGTGTCTGCAGGTTGTGAGCCTGCTGACAGTAGCAATGATGAGTAAGGTGAAGTGAAAACACAGTGACCTTTTCATAGCCAAGGTACAGTTGTACATGTGCATGCTTAGCAGGTGTGTTTACATTCAGCAGTGTGTGAGGGGAAATTCTGGCGGACAGTGTGACCTTGCATACATACCCTTGACACAGCCACCTAGCCTGGGTGTCACCTGGGTGGTCTGTAGGACTGCAGGCTCACACCTACAGAGGAGGTTACTTGACTACTGTCACTAGGTCCCTCACCAGCTTAGCCATTACATTCACTGCAACAGATTCAGTTATCAGCACCTGTTGCCCCTGAGATTTCTGTCTCATCCACTCAACCATCATGCAGTTGATGAGGGTTTGCCTGGTCCTGTGTATGACAGGTTTGCGTATATTCTTGGCACAGGTCAGCCTGTGTTAGTCTAATCTGACAATCACCATGTGTGCCTGCTATCTCATATGCATGTCTGGCCTCTCATGCTGGTAGTGCACATAGAGTCATAGCCCTGTACATGGGGCAGCTGACGAAGTGCTGAGTACAGCCCCTACCTGCACAGTCTTATGAACGATAGTGCTAGATACATAACACAGAAAGCACAGTGGTGCTGTAGTGTGGCGGTGTCTGCCACTACTACTGAAGTGGGTGACAATTGCAGGGACTGTTAGGATTGGCAATAGTGGGCTCAGAGGCCATCTCTCTCACACACACACACACACACACACACACACACACACACACACTGCTGAATGGGGACATGCACTGAGACCCACATGCACATGGAGGTGCCACTTAGAGTAGATGACCTACCCATCTATTGATGTACAATACTCAGTGATGCAACCATTGCACCACAGTGGCTTGGTGTTAGAAACTGGGTAACTGTGCTTGTACGGTGGATAAAATCAGTATGGGCCGACACTAGGTTGACAATGGGGGAGTTCACAGGGTGGAAGAGGCACACAAAATGGTATAGTCATCACATACACAAATTGAAGACAACCACAGGGGCTGTGCATACAGAAACACAGGTGCCAATAGACATATTAGTAACTCTATGTATCCTTTTGTATATAGTATAGTGCTGTGTACACATGCCATGCTCCACGTTCATTATATGCCTGGGACATATACAACCTCTTACAACAGGTAATCTTGCAAATGCCTTCATGGGTGGTGGGATAACCCACCAGACATAGCAACTGGTCTTGTCTACTACTCCTTCATACCTGCACAAGTGATAGTGTAACAGACTTTGCCTCAGCATGATGTGTCAGTCAGGTATGATGTCTGACGCTGGCATGTGTATCAGTACAGTAACAAACTCCTTGAGTACCTTGTTCCCCATTGGCCCTTGTTTTCAATTATAAAGGAATTCCCAATACTATTCTAGCATGTCCAAAGGTCAGTTGTCAATCTCCTCTCTGGTCCAGCTGGTGAATCTGGGAATCTTGAGGCAATGTTACAACTGCCTCATGTACACAGACAACCCTCTCCTCCTCCCAACAAATTCCAGCACATGTGAGAGATGCAACCATATAACCAAACTGGAGGGTAAGCTCTCTCAACTCAGTACTGGTGTAACCAGTCAGGAGGAGAAGGAAACCACACTCACTACAATTCCAATCTCACATAGACCTGCCACGACAGCAAACCAAACATATAAACACACAAAAACATACTCAGATGCTCTAAATAAAAATCTGCCTAAGCAGCAGAGACCTCCAAAGCAGACACCCAAGCAACCGCTACCCCAAAACAAAACATGTGCAACACATAGCTCAAAAAGCCAGTGTGCCAAACAGTCACAGCTCTTAAGGCTAAACAACACACCTGATACACTTGTAATAGGTGACTCTATCGTCAGGCACACTTACTTCCCGCTCACCAGGCTGAGCAAGGAGAAGGTCACAGTGAGCTGCCTGTCAGGCGCTAGGATCCGCCACATAACACAAGCACTCAGGTCACTCCAAGGCAAATACAAATATGACTCAGTCATTGTCCATGCTAGTGTGAATGACCTAAGACGTACCTCCCTGGACAACATGAAAAGAGACATAGAGGAGCTCTCTGAGCATGTAGCCCAGGCCGGTATGACCCCTGACCTTGAATAGCATCTTACCCTCACCAAGAATGATGCCACAATATGAAGACAAGATGATCAATTTCAACAATTGGCTTAAGTATTGGTGTTATTCAAAGGGGGATCCAATGCCTGTCAGCCTGGGATGACATGCTCGACAAGCCATGATGCTTCACTAGGGATGGCTTGCACCTTCTTTTGACTGCTTCTTTTGTTGGTACTTCTAATGTGAATGACATCAGCAGGACAGCTAAAGTAGGGCACTGGATGGGAAAGTCCTCAGAATTCTTCATCCTACAAACATACACACTTACAAACTCTTCTACATACACTTATACACACACACACACACACACACACACACACACACACACACACACACACACACACACACACATACACACACACACGCACACACATATAACACACACACACACACACATACACACACACACACACACACACACACACACACACACACAAACACACACATTTGCCGGACCTGAGAGTTGAACCCCTGCCTATCTACTTATTTATACTATAGTGTCAAGCAGTTATCGCACATGCTACAGAGCTTAAAGGACTGACAAGTGCCCAAAGATGCTTCTAAGGTAAATGATATCAGCAGGACTGCTAAAGTTGGGCACTGGGATGTGTGCTAGGTGGAAAAGTCCTCAACATGCTTCAGCCTACAAACATACATACACACACACACACACACACACACATACACACACACACACACACACACACACACACACACACACACAAACACACACACACACAGACACACACACACACACATGTGCCAGAACTGGGACTAGAATCCCTGCCTATTAAGTTATGTGTACTATACTGTTACTTAGTTATTGCATGCTCAACAGAGCTTATAGGGCTGGGGCTGTGCAAAGGTAATTCTAAGGGGAATAACATCAGCAGGACTGCTACAGTAGGGCAGTGGGAAGTGCCTGTGGGTGGAAATGGCCTAAAATGGTTTCACCTACAAACAAACACACTCTCACTCTCACATTTGCCAGGACTGAGAATAGAACCCTTACCTATCTAGTTATTTGCACTATAGTGTTACGCAGTTATCACACACACTACAGAGCTTATAAGGCTGATAAGTGTCCAATGGTACTTCTAAGGTGAATGACAACAGCAGATCTTGTGAAGTAGGGCAATGGGAAGTGTACTGAGTGCAAATAGCCTCCTAATACTTAGACCTACACATACACATGCACACACGCAGGTGATGTGATATTATAACCCCCACCACAGTACTGTTACACAATGGAGCTCACCTTCATGCTAGCATGTGTAACTAGTTACAACTGGTATGCCACTGTCTGCAGCAGGACATCACTCTATGCCATTCAGGGTATCTATGGGTGTGACTCACTCTGTGTGTGTGTACCCTTTTGTCTCACTATCACTGTCTATCTCTCACTTCCCCACATCTATATGTGTGTATGCTTGACATATTGTTATCTGTTGTCCATATATATGTTTGTGTATCACATGCAAAAGATGCAGATATATCATATATGGGCCACCTACAGCTAGCTGGGGATAATCCTGTCTGATGGGTGTGTGTAGGGACAGTTAAGCTGCACATAGCTGTCTGTATGCAAAGACATATATACACAATACAGTCATATAGTCCGATGTGGGTTCCAACATGTCCTGTAAGTCTCTAAGTGTAGGAGCATGCCCAGTGTGACCTTCTATAGTGAGAGTGGGACTCCATTCCAGAGATAGATGACTCTGGTACAGGGCTTTGTTTGCTACAGCCATACCTCTCAGACATAAAAGGACTTTTCTAGGGGTACTGGGTTTGTTTAGCAGGCATTTTCTGACATGTCTGTAGTCTGACACTGTAATGTATTGTGTCATTACCTAGTGACAGACATCCTCAGGTCATCACAGTGCTTTACCAGTGGAATGCAAGATGTATGATGCACAGACCAATATTATCATCCCAACTATATGCATTCTTGCCCAACAAGGTCAGTTGGGAGGTGTGTCTACAGCCAGTTGACTGGTGACGCTGTGTAAACAATCCATCAACTTGGTAATATACTGGCTGGGGATCTCCTGCTTGTGTGGTATCTTTCTTACCTGAGATGTCATATCCTGGTGTAGCCCTACCTCTCAACTGTACAGGTTTTGGCAGATTGCCAGGTGTTTGCCTAGAAGTTTCATCTAGTCTGCATATACTTTTGTGTGTACAGCAAGTTAGTTGCATATAATTAAAGACTGATGCTACAAAATAATGACATATATTAGTGTTTCAGAATTCATAACCTCCAGACAACTCCTGCTAATGCAAAATCTATTATTCTACCAACATTCTTAGTAGGTAAGGGCAATATTTACAACTCATGCCTATCATTGGACCTTTGTCTCATTTTTATTTATGACCTTGTCCAGATGTCTTGCTGTCAGAGGATGGGAGGCATGGGTGTGGGTAACAGTGCATTCTACTGTGCAGAAACATCCATTATATGTGTAGTACATTCCACATAACACTGTGACTTCCAGGTATGTCAGTGGCAGAGCAGTACAGAGTAATGTGGTGTACCGCTGACAGACAGTTGTGCAGAGGTTGATAGGTTGCTATGACATTAGTAGGGTATTGGCCCTGAAGCCCTTATAACTCATGCAGATGAGAGTTTAACCCATGTTAAGACATGTCAGCATACAGAGCCCCTGTCCAGCAGGGACACAGGTGGAATCACAGGACTGCATTTTGTGTTTCCTGTACACTTATACAGGGAGCACATCACTAGGGGTATTGAGGCACCTGGCTTGCTGTGGACAGAGAGTGTATTCCACATATGGTGGAGTTTGTGGGACACATATCTATCACACTGACAGGCCGTACTAATATCACAGCCCAAGTTGATGCTGCGCCTACAGATGAGTGGGCCTTGACTTCCAGATGTGCAACAGTCCCATCAAAGCAGGATCTGGATTGCTTTGTATGCCAGATAGGGGTCACCTTGGCAGAGTCTGTATGGAACAGGGTAGAAGGACAGTGCTGTTAGCCTACCTGTGTAGGGAAGGTATTTGGGTTTTGGGGTAAGGCCTTAGTGTTTGCAAGACCTTGATGTGTAGGGTCTACATGGTCTGTGGGGTGTAGATTTGTGGAGTTCTCATGTGTTTTTGCCTCAAAGGGGTTCTTTGGGTTGTGGTTGTTATGCGGACCTCCACTTACATGGGTGTGTATTGTGTATTTGCAAGTGATGTTTAATGACTCCATACACTGCATGGCACCTATGTTACTGCACAATTTTTTCTGGTGTGCACATTCTCCATTTGTCTGGCCAGTGGTTCCCTTTCCCCTTATGTGTGTCTCTTTGTCCTTCTGCAGTCCAGTCACAGGCTTTGGCCACAGTGGCTGCTGTTATGTATTTGTAATTCTGATGTGGGTGTAGTACATGTTGTTACATCGCACATAGGGTTGTGGACTTTACACCTCTGAGTGTACCTGTTTAGCAGATTGCCCATCATTGCACCACTCCATTTGCTGTGGTTCTTAGACGGTTTGTGTTGCTATATGTTATTATGAGGCTACATGTGGACCTAGCTGTCATACCATCACAGACTGATATCTGCAAAGGCCAAAATATGACAGTCAGACAAAGGCCCACACATAGGGACAGGGTGTTAATAATGTTCTGCCAAACATAGACAGTTGGGAGGCTGGTTTGGTAATTGCTTGTTTGCTCTTATGGGTTTGATGTCTGCTTCCCCACTGTCTGCCATTGCTGTTTTGACATGACCCTTTCTAGCTTGACAAATAGCTGGCAGGCAAATGCAATGTTAGGACAAGCAGAAGAGATATACAAGGCATACTTGTGCTCCTTCTGTGACAGCCTGTGTCATTCCAGGAGTATGGCTGTTGGCCACTGGCATGTTATCAGTGCTGACACAGAAAGGTCAGACATCTGGACATAGCCATAAGTGAATGGGCGGTGGCCTAAATGTAGGGACCATTTTGTAAACCTAAAAAGGTGATTCAATAACAGGTTTTGCATTAGCATGCATATTTTTATGGGTATGCAGTCTGACACTACAATCTGTCATTATTTTCTGACCATAGTCTTGTGTGATTTACCAATGGATTGCCAGGCAACTACTATTCCATGTTATACAGACCACAATTATGATGCAAACCTCTATATTCTGCAATAGGTCTGTACAGTTGAGAGGTATGGTAGGCACTGTGTAGGTTACTTCAAGCTATGTACTGTCCATATGTGTGGACTCCTGTCCATGACCTGTACAGCTTTCCTGCATTAACAGATATTAACATCTGGACAGTGTGTACATCTCCTACCACAGGTGTAGCTGACATGCATAACAGTTAGCACTGCAGTTCCCTGTACCTAGGCCACTACAACACAACAGCCGGGAGTAAGTGCAGGCCAAATCCTGACAGTATTAATCACACATACACATAGCTCATTGATCCCTGCATATTGTGGACATGCAACAAGTTATCATGTGTATTGGGACAGCCCTGGCAATGTGTGCTCTGCTATTTCCCTGCAAACATACATGTTACTGCATTTCTTTGGGAATTTGGAGGTGGGGGGCACACCTGTCAACTGTACACATTTGCACAGACTGTGCTGATATTTGCTTTACATTTAGGTTCCATTTAGCATACTATTGTACCTGTCTCGGGGACAAGAGGCATATCACTAAAGACAACAGGTCAGATTGTAATGGCATACATTTGAGTTTCAGACTTCTCATCCTTCAGAGCCTTACTGCAGCTGCAAGACCTGCTGTGCTATCACTGAGTAAGTCTGTAGGGGGTATTTCATCATTGTCACCATTTGTGGGCCTTTGCCAGACATTTTTTATAGTTTTCTACAGCTGATTTGCTGGGTGAGGCTGAGGGGTGAGTATGAGACCCCCACATTGACATCCATGCCTGTGACATATGACCCTCCCAGTTAGTTGGCCCCCAACATATGCTGCAGTGGGATTTTTCACCTTGGGTGCTACTGCATAGTGTGGGTAGGTCAGTATTGGGCAAATATTTCCTGGTGTCCCACATAGCTGTCAGTTGTCTGCTGCTATACCAGCATGCCACCCCATTCCCTTGCATGCATGCAGCAATACCATAGATATGATACAAGAACATACTAATACATTCATTTATTGTTAAGAAGACTGACTTACCTTGTGCCTGTGGCAGTTGTGTAGATGGTGCTTGAGGACTGCCTATGTCAGATGCAAGCAGAACACTGCCTATACAGGGTAAGTTACAGTAGTGTGATGTGTGTGTGTTATTCATTTTACTGTACATGTGAGTCAGAGAGAGGTGTCAGTCCCTGGATACCTACAGTGTCAGTATGTGTCCTATACGTTGCCTTTTTGCCAAAGCCAGGCCATACTGGGCATGTCCCCATCTGCCTACAGGAGTTGGCTCAGGAGGTTCCTGCTCTGAGTCCCTCTGTGCCTGTGAGGACATTGGCAATGGTGGGGGGCTATGTGGCCCTTCCCTGTGCTGTTCCTGCTGCAGCTGTTTCCACAGAATCATATTGTATAGCATGGCACATACTATGAACATGTGTGCACATGCTGTTTCCACAGAATCATATTGTATAGCATGGCACATACTATGAACATGTGTGCACATGTGGCTGGAGAGTACTACAAGGCTCCACCAGACATGTCAAGGCAGCGGAACTGTGACTTGAGCATCCCCAGTACATGCTCTAAAATTATCTTATTTTGTGCATGTGCCTCATTATGGTGTTCTTGAGTGAGTGTGTTTCCATTTCTGATGGGTGTCATCATCAATGGCTCTAGTGCATAGTCAGCATCCCCCATCAGATGGCCATACAGGATGTCCCCCTGGTAAATCCCTGATACAGCTGTGAGGAATACCAGATGTGGGAGTTGTGATAGCTTCCAGGGCTGCCAGCACACACATTCATGATAATGCCCTGGGCATTGCACACGACCTGACAGTTGATGGAGTGGAAGCCTTTGTGGTTTATATAGAGCCTACCCTGCTCACTGGGTGGTGTTTTGATGTGGATGTGCGTGCAGTCTATGGCACCTAGTACCTCCGGGTAGTCTGCTACATGGTGGAGGAGGTGCATATTGCTGCTCCACTCCTCATGGGTGCTGGGGAAGTAAATGCGCTTACCGGCATGTGGTAGCATGGCATCTGGGAACTGGTAAAGTACCCTGGATGTAGATGCCTGTGAGACCCCCATGATGTCCCAAGTAGGTCTCTGGAAAGTACCAGTAGTTAGTACTCTTAAGGCTACACATACCTTGGTATCCATTGGGATGGGTTCCCCTCTGTTGGTTCTGAGTCTGAGGTGAGCCCGGCACAGCTCAATAAGTTGCTGAAGTATGTCCCTGTCCACCCTGTAGCGCTCTACTATTTCCAGATCATGTAGCCCCTGGTAGGTTTCCCTGGGTCCGAAGACTCTTCTCTTCCTTTTCAGTCTGGGGCAGTTGCCAGCATTATCCTTCTCACTACCCTCAGCCTCAAGCACATACAGATATATTAAAGTGACAGCAGCCCCTAACATATTGTGGGTTAAAATTCCCCCAAGTGTGTACACCACTGGTGCAGAGTTTGTGGGAAAAAAACAGACTGAAAGGTGTTTGCACAGTTTATAGTGTTGTGCTGCAGATGCTGCCTGTATGATTGGCTGGCTATAATAAATTCCACCTTTGTGCTACTTTATGTGTCCTTGATTGCTTTTATTCTATTTCCTTTTTTTTCCCCTTCCCATTCCACCCCTTTTAAGCCCTGAGGCATGCTGCGCAAACTTGGTGCTGCCCAAATGTAAACAGTCCACATATTTTCTGTTTTTTTTTTTTAGACCCAGTGCACGCCGGACAAACATGTTTAGCTAAAGTAAACACTTTGCAGTAGAAATGGCCCTCCACTGGATGCGAACATGCTCTTCATTTCATGGAATAAGTCAATACAGCCTCAGATACACTCCCTTGCTTAGCTGTGCTTAGTTAAGCTCAAGTGGGAGCTGTGGAGCTCCTATGTGTTTACACCAGGCACGACACACCCCCTTTTCATGTCAGCTGCTTCTCCTGTTTACACTGCAGAATTATAGCGCTTACATGGTTAGGTGCATTCAGACATGGTCTACCACTTTGTGATTCAGTAAATTTTGCTCATTTGCATACCACACTGCCTTAGTCCCTTGTTACACCACTACATCGCAGCCTTTCTCCTTAGCAACCACGGTTCCCTGTTATTGTTTTGGTTCTGCATGCTACCTACTATAATGGTAAAATGGAGATTTCACTTATAATTGTCTTTTCACATTTTTTTAAATTTTCTGCCTGATCTCATTTGCACACCACTGCGCTACACTTAAACGGCCCAAATTGGCCAAAATAAAAACTTTTATTTTTATACTTTTGAAACTATATTCCTGCCAATGGCCATATTTTTGTCCATTGGCATGCCTACTGATTATAATACATTGGCATGCCTACTGATTATAATACATGCTTTATTTTGAGCTGTCATGCCCCCATTTTGATTTTTGCAGAAATGTATTCGGCTAGTAGCCGAATATATTTCTGCAGTGGACACTATTCTGGCACGGATGCCTGCCTGTTTACTGAATCACTAATTTGCCTCATTTGCATGGTTTTCACCAGCAAATGAGATAATCAGCATTATTCAGTGGTATCCATGCCAGAATAGTGCAGCCAGGCTTGTGCATGCCCCCAGCCTGGTTTACTGAATCGCACAGGCTCCAGACTCCATGTTCGGGCTGTGCCACTATAAAAACATGGGGTTTTAGCTTACTGAATCCTGGGGATTGTCATAAGCATAAGAGAATAATAAATAGTAACAAAGTACTTGGAGAAAATGTTCAGTGATGACCAAAAGATAGAGTGTAGAAACAGAAATATGGGAAGTGAATACAGAAACAGAAGATGAATAAGTCAAGAATAGAAGAATAATGTTCCCATAGATAAACTACATTAAGTGTTGAAGATGAAGAGATGAGATTTGACAGTTAGACTAAATGGTATTGGGTATGGTTATTATAAAAGTGACAGTAGAAAATGTATTAATTTAATGATATAAAGACAGAATATGGAAAACAGGAATAACAAGACAGTAGTAAGGTATTTCCAGTAGAAATGAGAGAAGAACAAAGTTAGATAAATGGAGACCCATAGCTTTTTCCAAGCTGGAATGAAATTGTAAATGAAATTACTGTAAATGCAGATATTAAATGTTGAATAATGAGCTTCATGGAGCAAAGACAGATACAATTCATAATGATTACAAGAGAAATGATTGATTCAATAACTAATGCAAAAAGGAAGGTAAATTGTTGAGCTGTGACATATATAAAGGATTGGATGTTGTAGCATATAAACGTGTGTAGGTGTTGCATTTTAAGAACTTAAGAAGTTTTACAGTTCAAAATACTTAGTAAATAAACATACAAGGCAAAGAAAATTAGTTATCGACTTATGAGACACAAGTTCAACAAATTTGAGTAGCATATATATTAATGGAACTTCTTTGATTATGAGCATGGGAGATGGAATTCAAAATTTTAACTAATGGATTTGCAGAGAACATAATTTGAATACTGAAAGGGAGGGTAGCAAGCACACTGATTCATAGGTTCATAGGTTGGTACTAGGCTATCGGCCCTAGGGCCTATACAAGCCTAGCCATAATTCCCTGGCTATTTCTTCCCACACTATTTACTGATGAAATTCAAAGTACAAAGGAAAGCTAACTTGTGTACTCAACTATTAATGATGTTGATGGAAGCAGACTGTATTCTGAGGTTGTAAGATCTAATTATTCATCTTTATTTAGTGTAGCAGAGGTGGCACATGTTAGCAATAATAATATGAAACTTAAAAGAAGAGCTTTAGGAGTTGTTATGGTATTAAATGTGATGAGACATCTGTGAGTTACTTTGATGATTCTGGATTAAAGTTTATTATTTACTTATTTGACATTTGTCGACTTGGTTAGTCCGACTGAGCCAAAGCCCTTTTCAGCAGAGCCAGAGGAGTAAAGCTCCACAAGTATTATAAACATGTAGAACAGTAAATACAATGATACAGTAACATATAAAAATCATAACCTAATAAAAATGTACATTATTTATACACCAGAAATTATATACAAATTTTTACCACTGAATCAAGCAGTACAATTTTTGTAGTTGTGGGTCAAGTACATGTATGAGAAATACCCTTACAGGAGTAAGAACAGTAAATATGTGGTTTACTTAAGTAGAACTTAGAGAGGTGTAAGTTTCAGGATTTGTTAATTAAATAATAGGAGAAAGATGAAGTACAGCCAGAGAGTAGACAGGAGAGGAAATAAGGGGGAATAGGTGAAAGAAAGGATGAGAGTTGTAGGTGGAACAGCCACGGAGGGTAATTACAGCAACAGATCCTAGTACTGTTAAGAAAGTATTTGGTAGCAGTCTTGAATTTTTGTGGGTGATTAATATTCCTGATATCTAGAGGACATTTATTCCAAGATTGGGCAGGGAGTAGCGGTATAGGTTTTGCCCCATTTTGCTTTTGGGTTTGTAGATCTGAAATCTGCTTTGGCAGAGCTTCTGAGAGACCTTGGAGGGATAAAGAGAGAGACAAGAGAGGCAATGCTAGGACAGGAGAAGGGCTGGTACAATATAGCATGTATGATCTGAAGCTGAGAGAGGAACAGTTGATGGGGAAATTTTAACCAGTTTAAGCTTTTAAGGGCAAGACAGTGGCGAGAGTGGTAGGTTAGATCTGTGGCAAATCTTTCTGTTTTGTTGTACATGGTTTCTAATTTTGATAGGAGAGTGGTCTGAAGGTTAGTGAGGATTTGTGAGCTATAGAATAGGCTTGGAAGGAGGTATGCAAGGCATAGGGAGATTTTAGATATGTTGGATAGAAATGTTTTGCTTCTGTATAGAAGTCAAAGTTTTTGGTGGGTTTTCTTGATGTTACTGAAGACACGCAGATCAAATTTGAGCTGGTTATCCATGATAATGCCCAGAAGCTTGGTGTAAGACTCAACAGAGATAAGTGCACTGTTAAGTGAAGAGATAGAAAAGGAAGATTTTAGATGTTTCATAGTTTTGGGAGTGATGAAAAGGAGTTTAGTTTTTTTTTTTTTAATCTAGAATCAGCTGATTCTTGGTGAGCAAGTTTTTAAATGATAAGAAGGATTTTTGTGTCAAGATTATTTCAATCATAGAGGAGTCAGCAATGGTGATGATTGTAGAGTCATCTGCACATTGCGAGAGATGACTGAGGATAGGATGCACATTATTAGTTGGTAGAAATGTCAAACAGTAATGGGCCAAGGATAGATCTTTGAGGTACACCCATCTTGAAAGGTAGGGCAGGAGATATTGTAGAGAGCCATTTAATCGATTGAAGTTGATCAGAGAGGTAACTAGCAAACCAGGAAATAGTTGAAGAAGATAGTTTAAGTTCATAAAGTTTGGCCAGCAACAGAGAGTGGTACACAGTGGTGAATGCTTTTGAGAGGTCAAGAAATAGACTAGAGATGAGTTTATTACTGTCTCTGTCTTGGGATATAGTGTTTAACTAATATATGAGGGTGTGGAGGTGCTATGTGGACAAAAGTCATGTTGGGTGGGGGTAAGTAAGTTTTCTTGTAAGAGATAGTGTAGGATTTGTTTGTGAACACATTTCTCTAATATTTTGAAAGGGGTGATAGAATAGCAATGGGCCTGAAGTTGGCAAGCTCAGAGGAGTTACCTCCCTTGTGAATGGGTATAGTATAGAATTGCTTCCAGATTGTGAGAACTTTGGATTCAGTGATGGAGCGGTTGATAAGTATGGTAATGGGGAGGGCAAGAGTGTTTGCTGCCTTCTGAAGAAAGAGTAGTTGGAGATTATCGACAGAGGTAGAGCAGGTTTTTTTGACAGAAATAATAATAAAGAAATATTAGTAATTGGTTATTCTATTATTGTCCAACTATGACATCACTGTGTAAAACTGACCAGCTTAGAATAACTGAGTCTTCCTTACCTGGATTGAAATTAGTAGATTTTATGAAAATACTTCCCATTCCTCTTAAAGTTGGATCAACATATAGTTATATTACAATTCATGTTGGATCAAATGACCTGTTTTATACTCCGCTAAATATTATGAAAAAATACTATGCTTCAATTATTTGGGAACATACAAGGTTTGAACTTGGTCCCAAGTGAAATCATTACTTCTCCAGCATGAAATGATTATCTGTTTACGATAACACACTTGTATAATAATTGGTTGAGATGACTTTGTCTTGCTTATAGAGCACAGTTAATTAAACAGCGGGAATAATTTGTTTGGGATTATAATACATTTCTTAGGATATGATGCATTTAAATGAGTATGGATTGTCTATCATCTCTAGTATGATTTTGAAAAATAATAAAAAGAAGAATGGACGGTGCAAAAGTGAAACTTATAAATGAAATGCAAGCACCGAAGACTCAGCACAAGTGCCAAAATTAGGGCTGTAAGTTTTAAATAGTAGACCAACAGACAAAAAATAATCCAAGATGAACAGCAGCAGTTTAATGGTAATCCAAATATGTAGCAACAAATACACCTCACGTTTCGTCAAAAACTTCATCAGAATAACAACACACCCTGAAATAACTATTAAATACTCTAATTAATTTCAAACTGACCTATGAAAACCAACTATCATGAATATATTATCTGTCATGAATATATTAATTAATTAGAAAGTGTATACATTTAATCATAGTCATGTTAAAATCTTTAAAAATACAAATTGTTTTATACAATACACATAAATACATTAAGAATACATAGATTTGTTTAAATATTTCAATTAAATTAAATTAAATATGCTTTTATGAATGCTAGTATATAATGTAATGTTAGATGTTGAATGCTAAATATTAACTGATCTTACACTGCCCTCTAGTGGAAAGAAATATGTAATGTGATATGTATAATGAATTTAAAACATTTTATATAAAAACCTTATGTATAAAATTTATAAAAAACTAGTAAATACAAATAACACTTAGAAATGTTGTGATTTTGTGATTTTGTAAAAATTTTTTAAAAGCTTAAAGTTTCGCTGATCTCATTTTCAATACCGGTGCTAAAGTAATCATGTCATTGATACCTGGGAATTTATTTGACTCTAAAACAATTTGCCAATATAATTCCCTGTATGCAACTAACGTTTCCCAACAACCTCCCCTAGGATCAGATGGTACAACTTCTAAGACAAAAAAGTTAAAATAAGCCCCATCACAGACCAAGGTGTGCTTGTATAAGAAATTTGTATCACGCTTGGTCCTTATGTCGTACATGTGCTCATAAATTCTATTTCATTTTTCTTTCGCTTTTGCCAACATAAAATGCTTCACATTGACCACATAATGCAATATATATAATGCCCTTGGTATTACAGTTAGCAAAGGAGTCTAAGGTAAGTGTCTTTTTGCGGGCTACCAGAAAATATGTGTTACCAGTTTTCAAGTTCTTACAGTACCCGCAAGCTCCACATTTAAAGGCACCATGTTTTTTCTTTTTGTTCTCCTCGCATCTTTTTGCGTAACTAACCTTTTCTAAGATTCCTTTAATGTTGCAACCTCTTTTATAAGTGTATTTTATTTCTTTATCAAAAATGTATCCCAAATCAGATACTTTTGCAAAATTTTCCCATTCCCTATCTACAATCTTTCTAACCCTACTAGCCTGTCCATCGTAGGTTAAAATTAAACTCGAGGGATATCCCTCCTTGGGAATGGTGTTTTTAGTAGTTGTAACATTAATTTCGTTGAAATCTTGGCCTAATATAGGTGCAAATCTACCCTTTCTTTCTTCAACTACCTCATGCAGTATCTGGTCAATCAATTCTATAGGGTAACCTCTGTCCAAAAACATGGACTTCACGTTTTCACATTCATTTGTGAACAAAAGATAATCAGAAGTCATTCTACATATTCTCACTACTTGTCCTTTTAAAACACTTCTTTTCTGAAAAAATGGGTGAGAACTTGAGAAATGTAGGTAGGTGTTGGAGAAGGTTTTCTTCCTATACACACTTGACACAAAACACTGGCCATTTTCTCCAAGTAAACGTCTAAATAATTCATCTTAGTTGTAGTAAAATACTTTGTAAATTTTAAAAAGTTTGTAGTACTATTCAAATAATCTACAAAAACATCAAACTCATCAGAGGTACCCTTCCACAAAAAACATAAATCATCCAGAAACCTAACATATAATGCCCACTTGTTTTCAAACCTAGGTATCAAAACATGTTTGTTCTCCCAATAAGCCATTATAATGTTTGCGTAGGTGGGTGCACAGTGTGCTCCCATCGCCACCCCCTTAGTTTGCCTGTAGTATTCACCCTCAAAGAATAAAAAGTTATTTTTCAATACTATTTCCATTAGGGCTAATATAGTTCTAAATTCATTGTGGGAAATTCTTTTGAGGGGTAATAATTCTTCAAACCAGGCTAAACCAGTGTCATGGGGTATGCTGGTGAACAAGTCAATAACATCTAGTGTACCAAAACCAGTGGTCTCACCATACAAATTAGGTTTTATTTTACTAAGAAAATGCCAAGAATCCTTTAAAATGTTTTCATTCTCATCAACTATGTGCTTAATTTAAAAATCTATATACTTGGCAAGGGGTGCTGTAACAGATCCATCAGCAGCAACAATAAGTCTAAGGGGAGGGTCCATATAGTCTTTGTGCACCTTCGGGATTCCAAAAACAGTTGGAATCCTAGGCTTCTCCACATACAAATATTTGTAAGTCTTTAAATCAATTAAACCTTCAACTAATAGGTCATTAAGTAAAACATATATTCTTTTATACGCAACGTTAATTTCATTAATGGAAGTAACACTGTACTTTTCCACATCGTTCAATAAATTCAACATCTTTCCTTCATACATGTTTCGATCCATAAAAACCACTCCTCCACCCCTGTCCGGTTTCATGACACGAACCCCTTTATCATTACTTAAGGTCGTTAAAATGTCTTCTTCACATTTAGAAAGATTAGAACTTGTGTAGTTTTTTCTTAAACCATTTCTCAATTCTCTTTCTAATGATAATTCAAAGTTTTTTAGTTGAGGGTGCAGGGGTGGGTTGAAATTACTTTTGCGTACTAGTTCATTTGTAGCTGTAGGCAATTGTTTTCCTTTGAAAAATAATTCCAGGTTTTTCTTTCTAATAAACATTTTAATATCTACAAGCAGTCTAAAAATGTTTGTTTTATGTTGTGGAATAAAACCAAAACCCTTTGAAAATAAGTCAAAATGAACTTTACTAAGTGTAATATGCGAATATGCTTGTGCATGCCCCCAGCCTGGTTTACTGAATCGCACAGGCTCCAGACTCCATGTTCGGGCCGTGCCACTATAAAAACATGGGGTTTTAGCTTACTGAATCCTGGGGATTGTCATAAGCATAAGAGAATAATAAATAGTAACAAAGTACTTGGAGAAAATGTTCAGTGATGACCAAAAG
Source organism: Protopterus annectens (assembly GCF_019279795.1). Lineage (NCBI taxonomy): Eukaryota > Metazoa > Chordata > Ceratodontiformes > Protopteridae > Protopterus > Protopterus annectens. Next base: position 948,928,261 of record NC_056748.1, on the reverse strand, counting down.
ATAGAGTGTAGAAACAGAAATATGGGAAGTGAATACAGAAACAGAAGATGAATAAGTCAAGAATAGAAGAATAATGTTCCCATAGATAAACTACATTAAGTGTTGAAGATGAAGAGATGAGATTTGACAGTTAGACTAAATGGTATTGGGTATGGTTATTATAAAAGTGACAGTAGAAAATGTATTAATTTAATGATATAAAGACAGAATATGGAAAACAGGAATAACAAGACAGTAGTAAGGTATTTACAGTAGAAATGAGAGAAGAACAAAGTTAGATAAATGGAGACCCATAGCTTTTTCCAAGCTGGAATGAAATTGTAAATGAAATTACTGTAAATGCAGATATTAAATGTTGAATAATGAGCTTCATGGAGCAAAGACAGATACAATTCATAATGATTACAAGAGAAATGATTGATTCAATAACTAATGCAAAAAGGAAGGTAAATTGTTGAGCTGTGACATATATAAAGGATTGGATGTTGTAGCATATAAACGTGTGTAGGTGTTGCATTTTTAAGAACTTAAGAAGTTTTACAGTTCAAAATACTTAGTAAATAAACATACAAGGCAAAGAAAATTAGTTATCGACTTATGAGACACAAGTTCAACAAATTTGAGTAGCATATATATTAATGGAACTTCTTTGATTATGAGCATGGGAGATGGAATTCAAAATTTTAACTAATGGATTTGCAGAGAACATAATTTGAATACTGAAAGGGAGGGTAGCAAGCACACTGATTCATAGGTTCATAGGTTGGTACTAGGCTATCGGCCCTAGGGCCTATACAAGCCTAGCCATAATTCCCTGGCTATTTCTTCCCACACTATTTACTGATGAAATTCAAAGTACAAAGGAAAGCTAACTTGTGTACTCAACTATTAATGATGTTGATGGAAGCAGACTGTATTCTGAGGTTGTAAGATCTAATTATTCATCTTTATTTAGTGTAGCAGAGGTGGCACATGTTAGCAATAATAATATGAAACTTAAAAGAAGAGCTTTAGGAGTTGTTATGGTATTAAATGTGATGAGACATCTGTGAGTTACTTTGATGATTCTGGATTAAAGTTTATTATTTACTTATTTGACATTTGTCGACTTGGTTAGTCCGACTGAGCCAAAGCCCTTTTCAGCAGAGCCAGAGGAGTAAAGCTCCACAAGTATTATAAACATGTAGAACAGTAAATACAATGATACAGTAACATATAAAAATCATAACCTAATAAAAATGTACATTATTTATACACCAGAAATTATATACAAATTTTTACCACTGAATCAAGCAGTACAATTTTTGTAGTTGTGGGTCAAGTACATGTATGAGAAATACCCTTACAGGAGTAAGAACAGTAAATATGTGGTTTACTTAAGTAGAACTTAGAGAGGTGTAAGTTTCAGGATTTGTTAATTAAATAATAGGAGAAAGATGAAGTACAGCCAGAGAGTAGACAGGAGAGGAAATAAGGGGGAATAGGTGAAAGAAAGGATGAGAGTTGTAGGTGGAACAGCCACGGAGGGTAATTACAGCAACAGATCCTAGTACTGTTAAGAAAGTATTTGGTAGCAGTCTTGAATTTTTGTGGGTGATTAATATTCCTGATATCTAGAGGACATTTATTCCAAGATTGGGCAGGGGAGTAGCGGTATAGGTTTTGCCCCATTTTGCTTTTGGGTTTGTAGATCTGAAATCTGCTTTGGCAGAGCTTCTGAGAGACCTTGGAGGGATAAAGAGAGAGACAAGAGAGGCAATGCTAGGACAGGAGAAGGGCTGGTACAATATAGCATGTATGATCTGAAGCTGAGAGAGGAACAGTTGATGGGGAAATTTTAACCAGTTTAAGCTTTTAAGGGCAAGACAGTGGCGAGAGTGGTAGGTTAGATCTGTGGCAAATCTTTCTGTTTTGTTGTACATGGTTTCTAATTTTGATAGGAGAGTGGTCTGAAGGTTAGTGAGGATTTGTGAGCTATAGAATAGGCTTGGAAGGAGGTATGCAAGGCATAGGGAGATTTTAGATATGTTGGATAGAAATGTTTTGCTTCTGTATAGAAGTCAAAGTTTTTGGTGGGTTTTCTTGATGTTACTGAAGACACGCAGATCAAATTTGAGCTGGTTATCCATGATAATGCCCAGAAGCTTGGTGTAAGACTCAACAGAGATAAGTGCACTGTTAAGTGAAGAGATAGAAAAGGAAGATTTTAGATGTTTCATAGTTTTGGGAGTGATGAAAAGGAGTTTAGTTTTTTTTTTTTTAATCTAGAATCAGCTGATTCTTGGTGAGCAAGTTTTTAAATGATAAGAAGGATTTTTGTGTCAAGATTATTTCAATCATAGAGGGAGTCAGCAATGGTGATGATTGTAGAGTCATCTGCACATTGCACGAGAGATGACTGAGGATAGGATGCACATTATTAGTTGGTAGAAATGTCAAACAGTAATGGGCCAAGGATAGATCTTTGAGGTACACCCATCTTGAAAGGTAGGGCAGGAGATATTGTAGAGAGCCATTTAATCGATTGAAGTTGATCAGAGAGGTAACTAGCAAACCAGGAAATAGTTGAAGAAGATAGTTTAAGTTCATAAAGTTTGGCCAGCAACAGAGAGTGGTACACAGTGGTGAATGCTTTTGAGAGGTCAAGAAATAGACTAGAGATGAGTTTATTACTGTCTCTGTCTTGGGATATAGTGTTTAACTAATATATGAGGGGTGTGGAGGTGCTATGTGGACAAAAGTCATGTTGGGTGGGGGTAAGTAAGTTTTCTTGTAAGAGATAGTGTAGGATTTGTTTGTGAACACATTTCTCTAATATTTTGAAAGGGGTGATAGAATAGCAATGGGCCTGAAGTTGGCAAGCTCAGAGGAGTTACCTCCCTTGTGAATGGGTATAGTATAGAATTGCTTCCAGATTGTGAGAACTTTGGATTCAGTGATGGAGCGGTTGATAAGTATGGTAATGGGGAGGGCAAGAGTGTTTGCTGCCTTCTGAAGAAAGAGTAGTTGGAGATTATCGACAGAGGTAGAGCAGGTTTTTTTGACAGAAATAATAATAAAGAAATATTAGTAATTGGTTATTCTATTATTGTCCAACTATGACATCACTGTGTAAAACTGACCAGCTTAGAATAACTGAGTCTTCCTTACCTGGATTGAAATTAGTAGATTTTATGAAAATACTTCCCATTCCTCTTAAAGTTGGATCAACATATAGTTATATTACAATTCATGTTGGATCAAATGACCTGTTTTATACTCCGCTAAATATTATGAAAAATACTATGCTTCAATTATTTGGGAACATACAAGGTTTGAACTTGGTCCCAAGTGAAATCATTACTTCTCCAGCATGAAATGATTATCTGTTTACGATAACACACTTGTATAATAATTGGTTGAGATGACTTTGTCTTGCTTATAGAGCACAGTTAATTAAACAGCGGGAATAATTTGTTTGGGATTATAATACATTTCTTAGGATATGATGCATTTAAATGAGTATGGATTGTCTATCATCTCTAGTATGATTTTGAAAAATAATAAAAAGAAGAATGGACGGTGCAAAAGTGAAACTTATAAATGAAATGCAAGCACGAAGACTCAGCACAAGTGCCAAAATTAGGGCTGTAAGTTTTAAATAGTAGACCAACAGACAAAAAATAATCCAAGATGAACAGCAGCAGTTTAATGGTAATCCAAATATGTAGCAACAAATACACCTCACGTTTCGTCAAAACTTCATCAGAATAACAACACACCCTGAAATAACTATTAAATACTCTAATTAATTTCAAACTGACCTATGAAAACCAACTATCATGAATATATTATCTGTCATGAATATATTAATTAATTAGAAAGTGTATACATTTAATCATAGTCATGTTAAAATCTTTAAAAATACAAATTGTTTTATACAATACACATAAATACATTAAGAATACATAGATTTGTTTAAATATTTCAATTAAATTAAATTAAATATGCTTTTATGAATGCTAGTATATAATGTAATGTTAGATGTTGAATGCTAAATATTAACTGATCTTACACTGCCCTCTAGTGGAAAGAAATATGTAATGTGATATGTATAATGAATTTAAAACATTTTATATAAAAACCTTATGTATAAAATTTATAAAAACTAGTAAATACAAATAACACTTAGAAATGTTGTGATTTTGTGATTTTGTAAAAATTTTTTAAAAGCTTAAAGTTTAAGCTGATCTCATTTTCAATACCGGTGCTAAAGTAATCATGTCATTGATACCTGGGAATTTATTTGACTCTAAAACAATTTGCCAATATAATTCCCTGTATGCAACTAACGTTTCCCAACAACCTCCCCTAGGATCAGATGGTACAACTTCTAAGACAAAAAAGTTAAAATAAGCCCCATCACAGACCAAGGTGTGCTTGTATAAGAAATTTGTATCACGCTTGGTCCTTATGTCGTACATGTGCTCATAAATTCTATTTCATTTTTCTTTCGCTTTTGCCAACATAAAATGCTTCACATTGACCACATAATGCAATATATATAATGCCCTTGGTATTACAGTTAGCAAAGGAGTCTAAGGTAAGTGTCTTTTTGCGGGCTACCAGAAAATATGTGTTACCAGTTTTCAAGTTCTTACAGTACCCGCAAGCTCCACATTTAAAGGCACCATGTTTTTTCTTTTTGTTCTCCTCGCATCTTTTTGCGTAACTAACCTTTTCTAAGATTCCTTTAATGTTGCAACCTCTTTTATAAGTGTATTTTATTTCTTTATCAAAAATGTATCCCAAATCAGATACTTTTGCAAAATTTTCCCATTCCCTATCTACAATCTTTCTAACCCTACTAGCCTGTCCATCGTAGGTTAAAATTAAACTCGAGGGATATCCCTCCTTGGGAATGGTGTTTTTAGTAGTTGTAACATTAATTTCGTTGAAATCTTGGCCTAATATAGGTGCAAATCTACCCTTTCTTTCTTCAACTACCTCATGCAGTATCTGGTCAATCAATTCTATAGGGTAACCTCTGTCCAAAAACATGGACTTCACGTTTTCACATTCATTTGTGAACAAAAGATAATCAGAAGTCATTCTACATATTCTCACTACTTGTCCTTTTAAAACACTTCTTTTCTGAAAAAATGGGTGAGAACTTGAGAAATGTAGGTAGGTGTTGGAGAAGGTTTTCTTCCTATACACACTTGACACAAAACACTGGCCATTTTTCTCCAAGTAAACGTCTAAATAATTCATCTTAGTTGTAGTAAAATACTTTGTAAATTTTAAAAAGTTTGTAGTACTATTCAAATAATCTACAAAAACATCAAACTCATCAGAGGTACCCTTCCACAAAAAACATAAATCATCCAGAAACCTAACATATAATGCCCACTTGTTTTCAAACCTAGGTATCAAAACATGTTTGTTCTCCCAATAAGCCATTATAATGTTTGCGTAGGTGGGTGCACAGTGTGCTCCCATCGCCACCCCCTTAGTTTGCCTGTAGTATTCACCCTCAAAGAATAAAAAGTTATTTTTCAATACTATTTCCATTAGGGCTAATATAGTTCTAAATTCATTGTGGGAAATTCTTTTGAGGGGTAATAATTCTTCAAACCAGGCTAAACCAGTGTCATGGGGTATGCTGGTGAACAAGTCAATAACATCTAGTGTACCAAAACCAGTGGTCTCACCATACAAATTAGGTTTTATTTTACTAAGAAAATGCCAAGAATCCTTTAAAATGTTTTCATTCTCATCAACTATGTGCTTAATTTAAAAATCTATATACTTGGCAAGGGGTGCTGTAACAGATCCATCAGCAGCAACAATAAGTCTAAGGGGAGGGTCCATATAGTCTTTGTGCACCTTCGGGATTCCAAAAACAGTTGGAATCCTAGGCTTCTCCACATACAAATATTTGTAAGTCTTTAAATCAATTAAACCTTCAACTAATAGGTCATTAAGTAAAACATATATTCTTTTATACATAGCGTTAATTTCATTAATGGAAGTAACACTATACTTTTCCACATTGTTCAATGAATTCAACATCTTTCCTTCATACATGTTTCGATCCATAAAAACCACCCCTCCACCCTTGTCCGGTTTCATAACACGAACCTCTTTATCATTACTTAAGGTCGCTAAAATCTCTTCTTCACTTTTAGTAAGATTAGGGCATGTGTAGTCTTTTCTTAGACCCTTTCTCAATTCTCTTTCTAATGATAGTTCAAAGTTTTTTAGTTGAGGGTGCAGGGGTGGGTTGAAATTACTCTTGCGTACTAATTCATTAGTAGCTGTAGGCAATTGTTTTCCTTTGAAAAATAATTCCAGGTTTTTCTTTCTAATAAACATTTTAATATCTACAAGCAGTCTAAAATGTTTGTTTTATGTTGTGGAATAAAACCAAAACCCTTTGAAAATAAGTCAAAATGAACTTTACTAAGTGTAATATGCGAATATGCTTGTGCATGCCCCAGCCTGGTTTACTGAATCGCACAGGCTCCAGACTCCATGTTAGACGTGCCACTATAAAAACATGGGGTTTTAGCTTACTGAATCCTGGGGATTGTCATAAGCATAAGAGAATAATAAATAGTAACAAAGTACTTGGAGAAAATGTTCAGTGATGACCAAAAGATAGAGTGTAGAAACAGAAATATGGGAAGTGAATACAGAAACAGAAGATGAATAAGTCAAGAATAGAAGAATAATGTTCCCATAGATAAACTACATTAAGTGTTGAAGATGAAGAGATGAGATTTGACAGTTAGACTAAATGGTATTGGGTATGGTTATTATAAAAGTGACAGTAGAAAATGTATTAATTTAATGATATAAAGACAGAATATGGAAAACAGGAATAACAAGACAGTAGTAAGGTATTTACAGTAGAAATGAGAGAAGAACAAAGTTAGATAAATGGAGACCCATAGCTTTTTCCAAGCTGGAATGAAATTGTAAATGAAATTACTGTAAATGCAGATATTAAATGTTGAATAATGAGCTTCATGGAGCAAAGACAGATACAATTCATAATGATTACAAGAGAAATGATTGATTCAATAACTAATGCAAAAGGAAGGTAAATTGTTGAGCTGTGACATATATAAAGGATTGGATGTTGTAGCATATAAGCGTGTGTAGGTGTTGCATTTTTAAGAACTTAAGAAGTTTTACAGTTCAAAATACTTAGTAAATAAACATACAAGGCAAAGAAAATTAGTTATCGACTTATGAGACACAAGTTCAACAAATTTGAGTAGCATATATATTAATGGAACTTCTTTGATTATGAGCATGGGAGATGGAATTCAAAATTTTAACTAATGGATTTGCAGAGAACATAATTTGAATACTGAAAGGGAGGGTAGCAAGCACACTGATTCATAGGTTCATAGGTTGGTACTAGGCTATCGGCCCTAGGGCCTATACAAGCCTAGCCATAATTCCCTGGCTATTTCTTCCCACACTATTTACTGATGAAATTCAAAGTACAAAGGAAAGCTAACTTGTGTACTCAACTATTAATGATGTTGATGGAAGCAGACTGTATTCTGAGGTTGTAAGATCTAATTATTCATCTTTATTTAGTGTAGCAGAGGTGGCACATGTTAGCAATAATAATATGAAACTTAAAAGAAGAGCTTTAGGAGTTGTTATGGTATTAAATGTGATGAGACATCTGTGAGTTACTTTGATGATTCTGGATTAAAGTTTATTATTTACTTATTTGACATTTGTCGACTTGGTTAGTCCGACTGAGCCAAAGCCCTTTTCAGCAGAGCCAGAGGAGTAAAGCTCCACAAGTATTATAAACATGTAGAACAGTAAATACAATGATACAGTAACATATAAAAATCATAACCTAATAAAAATGTACATTATTTATACACCAGAAATTATATACAAATTTTTACCACTGAATCAAGCAGTACAATTTTTGTAGTTGTGGGTCAAGTACATGTATGAGAAATACCCTTACAGGAGTAAGAACAGTAAATATGTGGTTTACTTAAGTAGAACTTAGAGAGGTGTAAGTTTCAGGATTTGTTAATTAAATAATAGGAGAAAGATGAAGTACAGCCAGAGAGTAGACAGGAGAGGAAATAAGGGAATAGGTGAAAGAAAGGATGAGAGTTGTAGGTGGAACAGCCACGGAGGGTAATTACAGCAACAGATCCTAGTACTGTTAAGAAAGTATTTGGTAGCAGTCTTGAATTTTTGTGGGTGATTAATATTCCTGATATCTAGAGGACATTTATTCCAAGATTGGGCAGGGAGTAGCGGTATAGGTTTTGCCCCATTTTGCTTTTGGGTTTGTAGATCTGAAATCTGCTTTGGCAGAGCTTCTGAGAGACCTTGGAGGGATAAAGAGAGACAAGAGAGGCAATGCTAGGACAGGAGAAGGGCTGGTACAATATAGCATGTATGATCTGAAGCTGAGAGAGGAACAGTTGATGGGGAAATTTTAACCAGTTTAAGCTTTTAAGGGCAAGACAGTGGCGAGAGTGGTAGGTTAGATCTGTGGCAAATCTTTCTGTTTTGTTGTACATGGTTTCTAATTTTGATAGGAGAGTGGTCTGAAGGTTAGTGAGGATTTGTGAGCTATAGAATAGGCTTGGAAGGAGGTATGCAAGGCATAGGGAGATTTTAGATATGTTGGATAGAAATGTTTTGCTTCTGTATAGAAGTCAAAGTTTTTGGTGGGTTTTCTTGATGTTACTGAAGACATGAGATCAAATTTGAGCTGGTTATCCATGATAATGCCCAGAAGCTTGGTGTAAGACTCAACAGAGATAAGTGCACTGTTAAGTGAAGAGATAGAAAAGGAAGATTTTAGATGTTTCATAGTTTTGGGAGTGATGAAAAGGAGTTTAGTTTTTTTTTTTTTAATCTAGAATCAGCTGATTCTTGGTGAGCAAGTTTTTAAATGATAAGAAGGATTTTTGTGTCAAGATTATTTCAATCATAGAGGGAGTCAGCAATGGTGATGATTGTAGAGTCATCTGCACATTGCACGAGAGATGACTGAGGATAGGATGCACATTATTAGTTGGTAGAAATGTCAAACAGTAATGGGCCAAGGATAGATCTTTGAGGTACACCCATCTTGAAAGGTAGGGCAGGAGATATTGTAGAGAGCCATTTAATCGATTGAAGTTGATCAGAGAGGTAACTAGCAAACCAGGAAATAGTTGAAGAAGATAGTTTAAGTTCATAAAGTTTGGCCAGCAACAGAGAGTGGTACACAGTGGTGAATGCTTTTGAGAGGTCAAGAAATAGACTAGAGATGAGTTTATTACTGTCTCTGTCTTGGGATATAGTGTTTAACTAATATATGAGGGGTGTGGAGGTGCTATGTGGACAAAAGTCATGTTGGGTGGGGGTAAGTAAGTTTTCTTGTAAGAGATAGTGTAGGATTTGTTTGTGAACACATTTCTCTAATATTTTCGAAAGGGGTGATAGAATAGCAATGGGCCTGAAGTTGGCAAGCTCAGAGGAGTTACCTCCCTTGTGAATGGGTATAGTATAGAATTGCTTCCAGATTGTGAGAACTTTGGATTCAGTGATGGAGCGGTTGATAAGTATGGTAATGGGGAGGGCAAGAGTGTTTGCTGCCTTCTGAAGAAAGAGTAGTTGGAGATTATCGACAGAGGTAGAGCAGGTTTTTTTGACAGAAATAATAATAAAGAAATATTAGTAATTGGTTATTCTATTATTGTCCAACTATGACATCACTGTGTAAAACTGACCAGCTTAGAATAACTGAGTCTTCCTTACCTGGATTGAAATTAGTAGATTTTATGAAAATACTTCCCATTCCTCTTAAAGTTGGATCAACATATAGTTATATTACAATTCATGTTGGATCAAATGACCTGTTTTATACTCCGCTAAATATTATGAAAAATACTATGCTTCAATTATTTGGGAACATACAAGGTTTGAACTTGGTCCCAAGTGAAATCATTACTTCTCCAGCATGAAATGATTATCTGTTTACGATAACACACTTGTATAATAATTGGTTGAGATGACTTTGTCTTGCTTATAGAGCACAGTTAATTAAACAGCGGGAATAATTTGTTTGGGATTATAATACATTTCTTAGGATATGATGCATTTAAATGAGTATGGATTGTCTATCATCTCTAGTATGATTTTGAAAAATAATAAAAGAAGAATGGACGGTGCAAAAGTGAAACTTATAAATGAAATGCAAGCACCGAAGACTCAGCACAAGTGCCAAAATTAGGGCTGTAAGTTTTAAATAGTAGACCAACAGACGAAAAATAATCCAAGATGAACAGCAGCAGTTTAATGGTAATCCAAATATGTAGCAACAAATACACCTCACGTTTCGTCAAAAACTTCATCAGAATAACAACACACCCTGAAATAACTATTAAATACTCTAATTAATTTCAAACTGACCTATGAAAACCAACTATCATGAATATATTATCTGTCATGAATATATTAATTAATTAGAAAGTGTATACATTTAATCATAGTCATGTTAAAATCTTTAAAAATACAAATTGTTTTATACAATACACATAAATACATTAAGAATACATAGATTTGTTTAAATATTTCAATTAAATTAAATTAAATATGCTTTTATGAATGCTAGTATATAATGTAATGTTAGATGTTGAATGCTAAATATTAACTGATCTTACACTGCCCTCTAGTGGAAAGAAATATGTAATGTGATATGTATAATGAATTTAAAACATTTTATATAAAAACCTTATGTATAAAATTTATAAAAAACTAGTAAATACAAATAACACTTAGAAATGTTGTGATTTTGTGATTTTGTAAAAATTTTTTAAAAGCTTAAAGTTTCGCTGATCTCATTTTCAATACCGGTGCTAAAGTAATCATGTCATTGATACCTGGGAATTTATTTGACTCTAAAACAATTTGCCAATATAATTCCCTGTATGCAACTAACGTTTCCCAACAACCTCCCCTAGGATCAGATGGTACAACTTCTAAGACAAAAAAGTTAAAATAAGCCCCATCACAGACCAAGGTGTGCTTGTATAAGAAATTTGTATCACGCTTGGTCCTTATGTCGTACATGTGCTCATAAATTCTATTTCATTTTTCTTTCGCTTTTGCCAACATAAAATGCTTCACATTGACCACATAATGCAATATATATAATGCCCTTGGTATTACAGTTAGCAAAGGAGTCTAAGGTAAGTGTCTTTTTGCGGGCTACCAGAAAATATGTGTTACCAGTTTTCAAGTTCTTACAGTACCCGCAAGCTCCACATTTAAAGGCACCATGTTTTTTCTTTTTGTTCTCCTCGCATCTTTTTGCGTAACTAACCTTTTCTAAGATTCCTTTAATGTTGCAACCTCTTTTATAAGTGTATTTTATTTCTTTATCAAAAATGTATCCCAAATCAGATACTTTTGCAAAATTTTCCCATTCCCTATCTACAATCTTTCTAACCCTACTAGCCTGTCCATCGTAGGTTAAAATTAAACTCGAGGATATCCCTCCTTGGGAATGGTGTTTTTAGTAGTTGTAACATTAATTTCGTTGAAATCTTGGCCTAATATAGGTGCAAATCTACCCTTTCTTTCTTCAACTACCTCATGCAGTATCTGGTCAATCAATTCTATAGGGTAACCTCTGTCCAAAAACATGGACTTCACGTTTTCACATTCATTTGTGAACAAAAGATCATCAGAAGTCATTCTACATATTCTCACTACTTGTCCTTTTAAAACACTTCTTTTCTGAAAAAATGGGTGAGAACTTGAGAAATGTAGGTAGGTGTTGGAGAAGGTTTTCTTCCTATACACACTTGACACAAAACACTGGCCATTTTTCTCCAAGTAAACGTCTAAATAATTCATCTTAGTTGTAGTAAAATACTTTGTAAATTTTAAAAAGTTTGTAGTACTATTCAAATAATCTACAAAAACATCAAACTCATCAGAGGTACCCTTCCACAAAAAACATAAATCATCCAGAAACCTAACATATAATGCCCACTTGTTTTCAAACCTAGGTATCAAAACATGTTTGTTCTCCCAATAAGCCATTATAATGTTTGCGTGAGGTGGGTGCACAGTGTGCTCCCATCGCCACCCCTTAGTTTGCCTGTAGTATTCACCCTCAAAGAATAAAAAGTTATTTTTCAATACTATTTCCATTAGGGCTAATATAGTTCTAAATTCATTGTGGGAAATTCTTTTGAGGGGTAATAATTCTTCAAACCAGGCTAAACCAGTGTCATGGGGTATGCTGGTGAACAAGTCAATAACATCTAGTGTACCAAAACCAGTGGTCTCACCATACAAATTAGGTTTTATTTTACTAAGAAAATGCCAAGAATCCTTTAAAATGTTTTCATTCTCATCAACTATGTGCTTAATTTAAAAATCTATATACTTGGCAAGGGTGCTGTAACAGATCCATCAGCAGCAACAATAAGTCTAAGGAGGGTCCATATAGTCTTTGTGCACCTTGATTCCAAAAACAGTTGGAATCCTAGGCTTCTCCACATACAAATATTTGTAAGTCTTTAAATCAATTAAACCTTCAACTAATAGGTCATTAAGTAAAACATATATTCTTTTATACATAGCGTTAATTTCATTAATGGAAGTAACACTGTACTTTTCCACATCGTTCAATAAATTCAACATCTTTCCTTCATACATGTTTCGATCCATAAAAACCACTCCTCCACCCCTGTCCGGTTTCATGACACGAACCCCTTTATCATTACTTAAGGTCGTTAAAATGTCTTCTTCACATTTAGAAAGATTAGAACTTGTGTAGTTTTTTCTTAAACCATTTCTCAATTCTCTTTCTAATGATAATTCAAAGTTTTTAGTTGAGGGTGCAGGGGTGGGTTGAAATTACTTTTGCGTACTAGTTCATTTGTAGCTGTAGGCAATTGTTTTCCTTTGAAAAATAATTCCAGGTTTTTCTTTCTAATAAACATTTTAATATCTACAAGCAGTCTAAAAATGTTTGTTTTATGTTGTGGAATAAAACCAAAACCCTTTGAAAATAAGTCAAAATGAACTTTACTAAGTGTAATATGCGAATATGCTTGTGCATGCCCCAGCCTGGTTTACTGAATCGCACAGGCTCCAGACTCCATGTTCGGGCCGTGCCACTATAAAAACATGGGGTTTTAGCTTACTGAATCCTGGGGATTGTCATAAGCATAAGAGAATAATAAATAGTAACAAAGTACTTGGAGAAAATGTTCAGTGATGACCAAAAGATAGAGTGTAGAAACAGAAATATGGGAAGTGAATACAGAAACAGAAGATGAATAAGTCAAGAATAGAAGAATAATGTTCCCATAGATAAACTACATTAAGTGTTGAAGATGAAGAGATGAGATTTGACAGTTAGACTAAATGGTATTGGGTATGGTTATTATAAAAGTGACAGTAGAAAATGTATTAATTTAATGATATAAAGACAGAATATGGAAAACAGGAATAACAAGACAGTAGTAAGGTATTTACAGTAGAAATGAGAGAAGAACAAAGTTAGATAAATGGAGACCCATAGCTTTTTCCAAGCTGGAATGAAATTGTAAATGAAATTACTGTAAATGCAGATATTAAAATGTTGAATAATGAGCTTCATGGAGCAAAGACAGATAAAATTCATAATGATTACAAGAGAAATGATTGATTCAATAACTAATGCAAAAAAGGAAGGTAAATTGTTGAGCTGTGACATATATAAAGGATTGGATGTTGTAGCATATAAACGTGTGTAGGTGTTGCATTTTTAAGAACTTAAGAAGTTTTACAGTTCAAAATACTTAGTAAATAAACATACAAGGCAAAGAAAATTAGTTATCGACTTATGAGACACAAGTTCAACAATTTGAGTAGCATATATATTAATGGAACTTCTTTGATTATGAGCATGGGAGATGGAATTCAAAATTTTAACTAATGGATTTGCAGAGAACATAATTTGAATACTGAAAGGGAGGGTAGCAAGCACACTGATTCATAGGTTCATAGGTTGGTACTAGGCTATCGGCCCTAGGGCCTATACAAGCCTAGCCATAATTCCCTGGCTATTTCTTCCCACACTATTTACTGATGAAATTCAAAGTACAAAGGAAAGCTAACATGTGTACTCAACTATTAATGATGTTGATGGAAACAGACTGTATTCTGAGGTTGTAAGATCTAATTATTCATCTTTATTTAGTGTAGCAGAGGTGGCACATGTTAGCAATAATAATATGAAACTTAAAAGAAGAGCTTTAGGAGTTGTTATGGTATTAAATGTGATGAGACATCTGTGAGTTACTTTGATGATTCTGGATTAAAGTTTATTATTTACTTATTTGACATTTGTCGACTTGGTTAGTCCGACTGAGCCAAAGCCCTTTTCAGCAGAGCCAGAGGAGTAAAGCTCCACAAGTATTATAAACATGTAGAGCAGTAAATACAATGATACAGTAACATATAAAAATCATAACCTAATAAAAATGTACATTATTTATACACCAGAAATTATATACAAACTTTTACCACTGAATCAAGCAGTACAATTTTTGTAGCTGTGGGTCAAGTACATGTATGAGAAATACCCTTACAGGAGTAAGAACAGTAAATATGTGGTTTACTTAAGTAGAACTTAGAGAGGTGTAAGTTTCAGGATTTGTTAATTAAATAATAGGAGAAAGATGAAGTACAGCCAGGGAGTAGACAGGAGAGGAAATAAGGGGGAATAGGTGAAAGAAAGGATGAGAGTTGTAGGTGGAACAGCCATGGAGGGTAATTACAGCAACAGATCCTAGTACTGTTAAGAAAGTATTTGGTAGCAGTCTTGAATTTTTGTGGGTGATTAATATTCCTGATATCTAGAGGACATTTATTCCAAGATTGGGCAGGGGAGTAGCGGTATAGGTTTTGCCCTATTTTGCTTTTGTGTTTGTAGATCTGAAATCTGCTTTGGCAGAGCTTCTGAGAGACCTTGGAGGGATAAAGAGAGAGACAAGAGAGGTAATGCTAGGACAGGAGAAGGGCTGGTACAATATAGCATGTATGATCTGAAGCTGAGAGAGGAACAGTTGATGGGGAAATTTTAACCAGTTTAAGCTTTTAAGGGCAAGACAGTGGCGAGAGTGGTAGGTTAGATCTGTGGCAAATCTTTCTGTTTTGTTGTACATGGTTTCTAATTTTGATAGGAGAGTGGTCTGAAGGTTAGTGAGGATTTGTGAGCTATAGAATAGGCTTGGAAGGAGGTATGCAAGGCATAGGGAGATTTTAGATATGTTGGATAGAAATGTTTTACTTCTGTATAGAAGTCAAAGTTTTTGGTGGGTTTTCTTGATGTTACTGAAGACATGCAGATCAAATTTGAGCTGGTTATCCATGATAATGCCCAGAAGCTTGGTGTAAGACTCAACAGAGATAAGTGCACTGTTAAGTGAAGAGATAGAGAAGGAAGATTTTAGATGTTTCATAGTTTTGGGAGTGATGAAAAGGAGTTTAGTTTTTTTTTTTTAATCTAGAATCAGCTGATTCTTGGTGAGCAAGTTTTTAAATGATAAGAAGGATTTTTGTGTCAAGATTATTTCAATCATAGAGGGAGTCAGCAATGGTGATGATTGTAGAGTCATCTGCACATTGCACGAGAGATGACTGAGGATAGGATGCACATTATTAGTTGGTAGAAATGTCAAACAGTAATGGGCCAAGGATAGATCTTTGTGGTACACCCATCTTGAAAGGTAGGGCAGGAGATATTGTAGAGAGGCATTTAATCGATTGAAGTTGATCAGAGAGGTAACTAGCAAACCAGGAAATAGTTGAAGAAGATAGTTTAAGTTCATAAAGTTTGGCCAGCAACAGAGGGTGGTACACAGTGGTGAATGCTTTTGAGAGGTCAAGAAATAGACTAGAGATGAGTTTATTACTGTCTCTGGCTTGGGATATAGTGTTTAACTAGTATATGAGGGGTGTGGAGGTGCTATGTGGACAAAAGTCATGTTGGGTGGGGGTAAGTAAGTTTTCTTGTAAGAGATAGTGTAGGATTTGTTTGTGAACACATTTCTCTAATATTTTCGAAAGGGGTGATAGAATAGCAATGGGCCTGAAGTTGGCAAGCTCAGAGGAGTTACCTCCCTTGTGAATGGGTATAGTATAGAATTGCTTCCAGATTGTGAGAACTTTGGATTCAGTGATGGAGCGGTTGATGAGTATGGTAATGGGGAGGGCAAGAGTGTTTGCTGCCTTCTGAAGAAAGAATAGTTGGAGATTATCGACAGAGGTAGAGCAGGTTTTTTTGACAGAAATAATAATAAAGAAATATTAGTAATTGGTTATTCTATTATTGTCCAACTATGACATCACTGTGTAAAACTGACCAGCTTAGAATAACTGAGTCTTCCTTACCTGGATTGAAATTAGTAGATTTTATGAAAATACTTCCCATACCTCTTAAAGTTGGATCAACATATAGTTATATTACAATTCATGTTGGATCAAATGACCTGTTTTATACTCCACTAAATATTATGAAAAAATACTATGCTTCAATTATTTGGGAACATACAAGGTTTGAACTTGGTCCCAAGTGAAATCATTACTTCTCCAGCATGAAATGATTATCTGTTTACGATAACACACTTGTATAATAATTGGTTGAGATGACTTTGCCTTGCTTATAGAGCACAGTTAATTAAACAGCGGGAATACTTTGTTTGGGATTATAATACATTTCTTAGGATATGATGCATTTAAATGAGTATGGATTGTCTATCATCTCTAGTATGATTTTGAAAAATGACAAGGCCTTTTTAGGAGAAAACAGTTGCTATTAATCACTCTTCAGAACAAATTAAAGATTTTTAACATGCTACTTTACTAATGCATGAAACTTGGGCTCTGATGTTGATGAAGCAAAGAGTATTGCTATTGTAAAACTTTACAAAATTATTGCAATTACTGGAACATGTAATTCTGAGAATTTAAATACTCCAAAATATATCACATATGAATGTTTAAGAAATGGTCCAAGAGGTGGAGGTGTATCATTATGGATATACAAGAGTACTGGCTCAAGGATTATTTAAGTTAATAATAAGCTAGTATGTGTTGTAGTACAATTGAGGTTTATGAGTAAGGGCATTACACTGATGCCATGTTAGAGATCACCTAGTATGGATTCAAATAAACAATGGCTGATTTTGGCAGAATTGGATATGATATTGGGTAGTAAGAATACATTAACCCCTTGGGTATTTAAATAAATGGTGTGGTGACAGAGTCCATGATCCTGATATGTGGGGAAAAAGTGTTCCTAGATGGCCATTATGGCCAACAAAACACTGGATGAAGGTAAGACACTAAACACAGCTTACCCTGACCTGGCCAAGGTTTTGATACATTACCCCAACTCAGGCATTATAGGCAAGTTCACTGATTTAGGTAAAAACCCTTTTGTCATCCACTGGATAGCCGACTGGCTCACTGATATGATCCAGGAGGTCAAAATATGTGAGGCCACCTCCACCAAAGGCCAGTCACTAGTGGAGTCTCCCAGGGATTGTATCTTTTTGCATAAACAGGCATGGTTCAAATCCCGGGACTGGTATTAAGCTGTATGCATAATCTCACCCAAGAATATGTGAATATGTGTAGAAACAGTCAGGTATTGTTAACAGAAACTTATTCCTCAGGTCCGCCAGGTAAGAAAACGTATAAATGAGCTGTAAGAAGGCTGTAATTATACACTGTGTACAACACCCACTGTCCAACCTCAAGGCTGCAAATGACAGCAAGATAAGTACATACATCAAGTAGTCTCCTCCAAGAAATGTCCCTCAAGTGTCACGCTGTCACAGCTAGTGGCCACTGCTGCCAACACCCAGAGTGACCATTAGAAATCAAGGTGGAGTATAGCAGTAGCACACACACAGACACACACACACACACACACACACACACACACACACACACACACACACACACACACACACACTCACTATGAGTGCACATATGTAACCCTGACAATTTGAATATGGGTAGAAACAGTCAGGTAGCATTAACAGTAATTTCCTCCACAGGTCTGCCAGGTAAGCAAAGTTATAAATGAGCTATAAGAAGGCTGAAATTATACACTATGTACAGACATACCACTGCCCAACCCAAGGCCATAGGTCGATGTAAAGTGAGGAAATACCTGGAGAGTAATGATTAGAGCAATGATCATTAAAGTTGTGAGCAACTGAAGCCTATACTGTTGTTAGTTGATATCTCTCTCTCTCTCTCTCTCTCTCTTCCACCCTATCTGCACCAATAATCTAAACACATAAATCAACGGGTATGTTTTTTACCAAACCTACTGTTGGGACATGTGTCCTATTGTTCTACAAATATTTAAACATTTGATTATTAATGTTCCCTGTTCAAATACTATCATTGGTGGCCTGTTGCTATCAATGTAACGTGCATGCCATTATAATGTCCACTGTGGTTTCATATATGCATGTGTTCTGTTTGCTATGCAACTGTTTCAAATCTGTTGTTTTGGATTAATGGGAACACCCATGCATGCTGTTATAACTAATCCTGGAATGTGTTGTTTATGACTAATCAACATATGTTGTAAAGCTTCAACACGATAGCACATCAGGGAAGGCCGACCCAGCAGATCCACCTGTCCCACCTCAACTGGCCATGGCACTGGGCCCCAGCACATCTGTGACCCAACCCATGACCTCCTTGTCTGCTGGTATTGCATCACCTTCAGGTGGAACAGCCTCAGGGGTGGGGCCTGTCCCCCACCTGGGAGCAGGGGCAGACAGGACAACATCACCCATCATCAGGTACAGGGATTGGTGCATAGCGAGCTTTGAAAGGAGTTCAGAAATCAGCTACACCAACTTGAGGGCCTTGTTGTGCATCTTGAGGGTCAGCCTGCCCCTCCAGCTCAGCCCCCAGCATAGCCATCTTTGGGGCTGTGAAGGTGCAGTGGTGACTGCCTATGGGTGGGACCTCAATCCCACTATATCCATTTGGGGGCTTGTGGGCATCCGATTCCTAACCATCCTCCCTGTCCAAGGTGTTTAGCCCCCACATGTGTCATATACTGCCCCTGTCTGCTGCCTTGTCTGTCTTGTCTGTCTTCCTACCCAACCTACCTCCCCAAATATACCTGCTATCCTTCCCCAACATCCTACTCTCACCTTATAAAAAAAAATGCAATCTGTTTCCACAAAAAATATCGCCCCATACATAGCTGTCCATTTTGCACACGTGTCCACTGGACACATGTAATCTGGTCTAATTGGCTTAACAACACATTACTGTTGTCCTCACCCCTCTCTCAGGGATTTGTCCACATTCACCTCCAAATTCTGTACAAATGCACAGCTGCTGCTGTATCAGAAACGGACAGCTATGGACCTTCTCTACAACCATCCTGCACATCTCTAGCTATATTTCATATTGTTTTTTCTATCTGCATGCCCCTTTCTTCACCACTTTCCTATCACGCCTTTTTTCTTTTCTTTTAAAGAAATTAGCATGGGATAAGCTGGGTAAGCTGCAATAAGCAGCAGTAAGTGGCAATAAGCGAGTTTGCACGATGCTAAGTAATGCCTACACAGATTAAGCAGTTTCCTGTTTAACTGTGTGCTGGCATCGCTTGCCATCGCGCAAACCCATGCAAACCCACTTGCAACTGCTTAAAACTGCCTTAATCACCCTGTCTCCATCAGACACTGTTCTGCCCAACAACAAAATAATCAGGCCTGACAAGCCTTGAACCCAGGACCCTATACACCATAGTCAGAGCAATTTACTACTACATCATCTGAGCTGTAATAATGAATTCTGTTTTTTCAAATATATCATTCAGTACAGGTACAGAATAGTAGGGAACAAACACTGTGGAATCAGTCATGTTTTCTATATATAAATATACACATATAGATGTGCATGGTGATAGATACATATTAAAAAGTATATACATAAGATATATGGAGCTATACATATAAAACAAATACATATAGAATATATACATATATATTGTTATATAAACATATGTACAGATATAAAAAAAGGAATATATATATATATATATATATATATATATATATATATATATATATAGCAGTATAGATGTATCTAAAAGAAATATATATATATATATATATATATATATATATATAGCAGTATAGATGTATCTAAAATAAATATATATATATATATATATATATATATATATATATATATATATATATATAGCAGTATAGATGTATCTAAAAGATATATATATATATATATATATATATATATATATATATATATATATATATATATGCCCATAACATGTAGTTGAGTCATACCCAGCACCATACCGCTACACCTCTTAGTGCAATAATTCTTGACAAAGGCTGTCAAAATGGGGGGACAATGGCCCAGGAACAGGGATATAATGTACATAATGCAGTTATAAATGTAGAATGTTGCTACAGTAACACAGTTTGTGTCAGCATACATGTTCAGAAGGATGTGAGTTCTGAATCTGAAATGTATATCATTTACAGACCAAAATCCTCACATCATCACAGTGATTTACCACAGAAATGAAAATAATGATTCTGTGGAACAGAACATGCATATGAGCAATAATCCTGGACAGTCTGAAACAATCTGACCAGTCAACAGGTATGCTCAGAACCCCTTAGTGCAACAACTCTTGACTAAGCCTGACCAAGGGGGGGGGGGGTGTAAAGCCATGAAACTGGGAACATATCCCAAATAATGGAGTAGATAAGGTAACACAGTTGATGCAGTAACACCCTCCTGTCTGTTGCACCATATATTGACTGGAATACCCCAAGTCCAAAACCAAATTACTCCTCACTACTCATTGACATAAATCTTCACATCATCCCACTGATGTGTCAGACATACACAACACATATGGGGGTCAGGCAACAGTACATCTGATAAACATTGGGACATAACATCATAGTAGGGAAACTACACTGAGCTGCTAGACATGTCACCAAGTACTGTCTAAACTACAGGCAGACTGACACAACACAAACTAAATGTAATTTCAAATTTATCAGGCACTACCGGGATGTAACAGCACTGACCAACAGACACCAGTGTGAAATTGCATACCCAGAACCAGTCTCACCCCATTCAAAGTGACATACTGGTAAGCCACAGGAACAGTAGGGTATATGGACTGTGTGAACAAAATCATCAGCATGTTTGCCACTCACACACTACCCCTACATATACTGGTCCAATTCACAGTGTAGTCTGATGCCTGACTGTGGAATGGGACATGTCTCAGTCTGCCCCTACAAACATATACAGCTGATAGAACATCGGAAGCTGAAGCAGCATGCAAAATCAGATAGAAAAGGACCCTCAACACTTACATCTACCCCCCTCCCTACACAGGCTAAATAAGGCATTCACAAAACACTGCTATACAATCCTGACAGTCTGTCAACAATTGCCATAAAGACACAGTCCTCTCAACTGTATAGAGTCCCACAGAACATCCAGGCTTCTTCCTCATATATAAGGCCTTCTACATGTAACATGTTTGGCACTCTGATACATCACTGAGATGATACCTGGAATGAAGTCACTATACAATGATATACTATACTTATATACCTCTTACAGTATGACATCAGGACAAAGCCTGACATACTTGGGGGCAGAGGCTCAAACACAGGGGCATTATTGACATATTGCTGTCATAAACTGAGAAAGTTGGTGGTGTAACAGGGTTATTGTAACATATCTGTTCTGAGGGATATAAAGTCAGAAACACACATAGATGTTACCATTTACTGACTGCAATCCTCAGAGTATGCTACTGAATTTTCAAGGCTAAAAAATGTGTGAGTAACACACCAAATATAACAGTCCAAACTCTGGCTGGACTGTGGATAGCCCTACAGTTCAGAGTTATGTCAACAACATAACACTATCAGACTTAAATTCATGCAGAGCAGCCATATCCACACAAACCCTGTCAAACTAGCATTACTTCAACTGTATAACAGCAATACTTACATTCTGCCCCTATGTCTGGAACATTCTCCCCCAGTTTGTTGGGCTGTCTCCCCACTGTTTCTTGTAAGAGGTATTCCCAACTACACTCTGTGATGCTGTTCGTCACACACCTCCATGACATACTCCTCCCAGGCAAGGAAAAGGGGCAATACCCACATGAAGTACTCAGTTATAGGAGTGTGTTTCCATGCTGTTGGGCATGGGAATGATACCACAGCTGTTCCACATGCAATTAGCAAGTGGAGGAATCCAACTGGTGCACAGGCTATCAGCTGCTCATGAGCATTACATACTAAAGGCAAGAGGCTGCCTAAATAAAACAGATGTATATCCTACATCTGTCTCAGTGAGAGAGAGAGAGAGAGACACAGAGAGTGAGAGAGACAGAGATGCGTACACAGACACACACACACACACACACACACACACACACACACACACACACACACACACACACACACATACACACACTGAGACTGATGGAGTATACCAACTGAACTGAAAACAAAAAAAAAAGCAGCTATGTCAAACAATTAAGCGTGTAATGGAATGTAGTAGGGGGCATGTAAATGTGGAAAATAGGAAGTTCAAACAATTTTATGTCTCAATAACAGATGCTGTACTTATATATTACTGAGCAGAACCTTTGGCCATAGAAACTGTGTCTGTCTGCAGTGACATAGAACACAGCTCAGGGCCCTGAGTCACCCCAGGAAAGGATGGCTCACATATGACCACTACTGGAGCGTGTGTTGCGCAATACTGATTGTGACACTGTTATGCCACACCCAGTATAAATCATACCATCAGTAACTCTGCTACTCCAGCTCTGACTTGTGCCTCTTTTTTCAATTCCAATGTCTCCAACCCATATAACATAGCTGGTCTCACTACCCTCTTGTAGACCTTCCCTATCACTCGTAATGGTACTTGTCTGTCACAAATCACACATGACACTCTTCCCCACCTCCCACATCCTCCCACTACTCACGTCTTCAACTCGCCACCCCCACACTCACCATTACACTGAACTATTGTTACTGAGTATTTACACCTATCCACCTTTGAAAACTGTACTCCCAGCATCCTCACCACTCCTCCATCATCCCTCCCATTCACACACATATATTCCATCTTAGTCCTGCTGACCATCATTCCTCCCCTCTCTAGAACATACCTGCACCTCTACAGGGCATCCTCAACCTGTTCCCTACTCTCACTACAGACCACAATGTCATTTGCAAACACACAGTCTAGGGGGACTCCTGTCTGATCATGCTGTTAAACTATCCATCACCACTGCAAATAAGAAAGGGCTCACAGTTGATCCCTGATGTACTCCCACCTCCACTTTAAATACACCTATCACTTTCAATGCTGAACTCACTGCTGTCACACCAGCCTTGTACATATCCTGTAGCATTCTTACAGATTCCTCCATCACTCCTGGCCACCTCATACAATACTACAACTCCTCTCTAGGCATCCTGTCATATGCTGTCTCTAAGACCACAAAGATACAACACAGCTACATCTGACCTTCTCTGTATGTCCCCGTCAACAATCTCAGAGCAAACATCTCATCTGTACTGCTCTTTCCTGACATGAAACCATGCTGCTGATCAGTAATCCTCACCTCCCTTCTTAGCCTAGCTTCCACCACCCTTTACCATTACCTCATGCTGTGACTCATCATTGTTATCCCTCTGTAGTTACTACAGCTCTGCACACCATCCATAGTCTCAGAATCAGTATCCAAACACATTTTATTCACTCCTCACACATCCTCTCACTTTCCTAGATTGCAGTAAACAATCTGGTTAAAAAGACCACTGCCATTTGTCCTAAACACAGCATTTCCATTCTTAAGCCTCTTCATAGCTATACTTACGTCCCCCTTGAAAATCTGTTGCACATCCTGATTAATCATACCCACATCATCAAACCTTCTCACTCTCTCATTCTCTTCATTCAACAGCCCATCAAAGTACTGTTTCCACCTGCTTGACACACTCTCCTCGCTAGTGAGTTCACTTCCACCATTATCCTTTCTCAGCCTTATTTGCTGCACATTCTTCCTAGCTACATCCCTCTGTTAACCCAATTGGTACAGGTCCTATTCTCCATTTTGGTGTTCAACCTTACATACAACCCTTCAGATGCCCCATCCTCAGCCTTTGCCACCACTCTCTTTGCCATGCATCCCATCTCCTTATACACCTGTCTACTTTCTTCACCTGTCTGACAATTCCACTTCTCCTTGGCCAGCCTCTTTTTCTGTATATTCCCCTGTACTTCCTCATGCCACCACCAGGTCTCCTTGTCCTTCTTCCTCTGTGCAGATGTCACACTAAGCCCTGTTCTAACTCATCTCCCTTTCTAGTTCAGATGTAGTTACCCAGATATGTGTTAACTCTTCACTGCCACCCACTGCCTGTCTTAACTCTTCCCTGAACTCAACCTTACAATCACCCTTTCTCAGTATCCGCCATATGATCCATAGTGCTGCCCTCACACTCCTTCCCTCTTCTTGATCACAAACGTCATCCCACAGACCAACCTTCTCTGCTGCCTAACTACACTTTCTCCTGTCACCACTTTACAGTTACCAATCCCCTTCAAACAGGCCCACCTTCATAGGAGATAATCCACCTGTGTGCATCTTCCTCCACTCTTGTATGTCACCCTATGCCCCTCGGTCTTGTAAAACTATATATTTACTACACCCTTGTCCAGCCTCTGTTGCAAAGTCCACCACCATTTTACCTTCTTCATTCCTTTGCTTAACACCATACCTACACATCACTTCTGCATCCCCACTGCCCCTTCACCAACATGCCCAATGAAATCTGCTCCAATCACCACTCACTCATCCTTGGGTACACGCATCACCACTTCATCCAACCACACCAAAGTACATCTGTCTCATCCATCACACACACAATTAGTGGAGCATATAACACTAACAACTGTCAACATTACACCAACAATTCCCAGCCTCCTGAACATCACTCTACCTGACACTCTTATCACCTCCACAAACACTCTTGACATAATGTTCCTTTAGGTTAACCCCTACACCATTTCCCCTCCCATACACACCATGATAGAACTATTTGTACACAACTCTGATACAGACAGCTGTACACCCCTTCCATCCAGTCTCTGTCACACACAATATATCCACCTTTCCTCTGTACAGCATATCAGCTAGCTCTGTCCCCATACCAGTCATACTCACAACATTAACAGGTTCTACCCTCACTACCACACACCTAGCCTTTCACCTCTCTGCCTGCTATATGAGAATCAGACATCTTGCAGGGTATGCCTGTGAATGCAATATCAAATGACATATGTGTGTTAAAGCAATATGAAGAAATTGTCACTAATTGTGGCTCATAGCCCACCATGTATGTGTGCTGTCTTACAGATGTCCTGCCCTAACAGGTTGACATGACTGACTGAACAGCAAGACTGTCATTACAGTGTGCCATACTAACATAGAACAGAAATGTATAGCAGGTATTACCTGTGCCCATGTATGTATGGGTAGGTGTACCTGGCTGCCTCATAACAACTGACATGGGATGCAAAACGTCAGGTTAATAGGCTGTACATGTACACATGTGTAACCTTAGTTTCTGTGCATCCAACAGCATTACACCTCTACATCTACCGATTGTGCCATTGCCTGACACAGACATGGGTAGTATAATAAGCATGAGCATCACGCTGAAATTGTAGAGGTGGCCAACTGTGTTCTGACCCTGTGTCCATGCCTACGACAAACAGATATATAACCACCCACATAGCTATATGGCCTCAGCAATACCATACTTGTAAAACCTGTCTCCACCAAAGTAGAGAAACACATCTATGCTGGACAGCAGCAATGTACAAAGCACATAATGTGATGCTATATTGGTTGCACAGGGCAAAGTAGGAGCAGGCACCAATTGGGCGGCATGTCAACCTTTGTCTGAATGAGCATATTAGGTCGCAGGTGGATTACTGTAAGGCTAACTATAAGTATAAATTGGAGACATCCACTAAGGGCAATCAGAAGGCCATCTTCACATATGTCTGCAGTCTCAGAGGTACCAACCCAACCCACCCTGTTATGGTGGTAAATCACAGCACACACACACACACACACACACACACACACACACACACACACACACACGCACACACTATAGCTAAAGCCAATCTGCTGCCGACAGGTTTAGGGCAAATATCGCCACTCTAGATCACCATCAGTATAGGTGGATATGCACAGCACACGCACCCCTCCCCTCATAATCACGGATCTGGTGCACACTGCCTAATCAAAGTTAACAAAAGCAAGTCCCCTTGGGGCCTGATAACATTCCTGTCTGCATCCTACATGAACACAGGCATATGCTTTCAGCTCCATTACACACTGTATACAAGCAAAGCCTGAGCACCATTGACATCCCATCTGCAAGGAACATGGCCACTGTCATCCCTCTACACAAACATGAATGATGAATGGTAGT
Organism: Protopterus annectens; assembly: GCF_019279795.1. Taxonomy (NCBI): domain Eukaryota; kingdom Metazoa; phylum Chordata; order Ceratodontiformes; family Protopteridae; genus Protopterus; species Protopterus annectens. The sequence continues at coordinate 948,901,652 of NC_056748.1, read as the reverse complement.
TTATACAATGTACTGGCCCTCATTGGGGATAACATAACACATCAGGACCAGGTGTACAATGCATGTTCATACAGTGCTGTCAGGTACAGGGGTATGATATGTTTGTAAGTGGTGGCTAATGATAGTCCATATGCATGTGCTGGCTCTGTAAAGAACTCTTGGCAATGTCTGAGGTCCTGTGATGTGTTTCCCTGAGGTCCTGTGATGTGTTTCCCTGTGTATGTCTTCCAGTTGCCATGCAGCAGCAACCGTCTTACACAGATGTGGAGACAGCAGCCATCAAAGAAGCTGTAATCTTAAACTATGCCATCCTTTCTGGTCATAGCCGGCAAAATCTGCAGGAGTGGACTGCTTTGTCAGATTAGATCATCCACAGAGTGAACGTGTTGGGCCACCATGGACACACATATGATCAGGTCAGGCATAGAGCAACTGACCTGATACATTGTGCCCGGCAAAGGGCTGCTGCTGTAGCAAGGGACTGTACTGCTACTGGTGGGGTGCCAGACACACAGGCCCCACTTATGGTGACAGAGGTGCTCCTTGCCAACTTTGGGGTAGCCCCCACACAAACTCAAGCATGGGATACATCAGTTGTGTAGGTGGGTGGCACCCAGGCAACAGGTGAGGAGCATCCAGGTAAGGCCAAAGTGCACATCAATGTAATGAGGTAACATTTAAACTGTCTTCTACAGAGTCTCTAGATACATATGTCAGTGCAAAATGGATTAGTGGGTGAGGTGTAGTAATGCACACAAGTGCAAATCTATTGTGAAGGACAGAAAACTGTGTGATATCATAGTGTGTACTGTACTTGTGCAGAAACATAGCATTCATCTTGTACCAATGCCTAATGTGAGTCTGCTGACAATACCTTTCCCTCACCACTACATAGGTCCCTCTGGTCTGCACATAAGACAGCAGCCTGAACCCAGTAAGTATGGGGTTTCTCAGTTGTGGCTCACCAGTACCTCAGGCATGCTAGAGTTAATGCATGTGACCATGCACACAACTGTTGCACTCAGCCATTTGGCAATATCTGTTTACTGCATTGCATCATGGTGGTCATGACAGGGGCCTATTTGCAGAAGATGTCACATATCTGTAGCATACCTCACAACCTGTCATTGCAGGACATCTGGACAAAGACAGACAAAATGGGTGGACAAAGTCCCAAAACTAGGGTCATATTGTAGAATTTAGTGGTATACAGTGCATATAAATGGTGTACACACCTGTTAGATTGCCAGGTATGTGTGATATGCAAAATGAGAGCATAATAGACAAGTTCAAAATACTATCAACCTTTCATGTGACCTATAACCTGTGCAATTCAATTGTAATGCAAACAAATCTGTTAGGGGAGCAATAATGACAAATAATAACAGTACAACAACCTAGATGCATATGTGTGCACAAGCTGAAGTTAGTTCTGTGGTGAGGCAGCTTTCAATATAACTGCAGCAATACATCTTATTGGGTACACAATGGCCATCAATTACAGAGATTCTGATTAACAGCAACTAACGATCAGCTGTCCTACCCGGATTATCCTAACATATACCCAGTTACCTGCTACAGTAAAAGCCATAGTTCACATAGAGCTGACAAAGCTGCAAAGGAACCACATGTTTGAGATATATCAGCCTGGAGAAGGGTACCAAAAGAGTTACACAGCATTGCACATACCATGGAACACAGTGCAGACAGTTATCAAAAGATGGTTAAAATATGGGGCTACAGTGATATTGCAAAGGAGTGGACATTCCACCAATGTCTATGAGAATACAAGACCAAAACTGGCCAGGGAGGCTGCCAGGACCCCTACAGCAATAGTGAAGGAGTAGCAGGAATCTCCAGTAAGTACTGGGTGTGTAATAATTGTCACAACAACCTTCCATGGTCTCCATATGTCCTACCTATAGGGTAGGGTTGGAAGATGGCAGAAGTTCCTCATACCAAACAATATCCAGGCCTGGTGAAAGTCTGAAAACAATACATCAGGTCTCCAAAAACAAGTGGGAAAATATGTTATAGTAATATGGGACCATGGTTGTTCTCTTTGGCCACAATTCTGACAGGTGTGTTTGGCGAAATATCACCACTGCACATCACCACAACAACAACACCCCCACTGTGAAGAATGGTGATGGCAGTGTCCTGCTTTGGGGTTGCTGTTCACAAGCTGGAACTGGGGCTGTAGCCAAGTTAGAGGGAATTATGAACAGTTCCAAACACTGGTCCCTTGTGGCTCCAAAAAATTCTGGTGTCTGCCACATAGCTGTGGATGGTGAGGAATTTACTTTTCCACACAACAATGGTCCAAACCATGCATCCATATCAACAAAAGGATGGCTTCACCAGAACACATGCAATGTTCTGCACTGGCCGAGTCAGGACCCACACCGACGTCTAATAGGATATATGCAGGGTGACCTGAAGAGGGAAGTGCATTGGGGATGCCCTTACAATCTGACATAGTTGGAGGTGTTTTGCAAGGGAGAGTGTGCAAACATTAGCAAGTGAAGATGTGTCATGCTGATAGACACCTTCCCAAGAGGACTGCACGCTGTGATTAAATCAAACGTTGCTTTAACAGAGTATTACTTTAAGGTATGCACACTCATGCAACCAACCTATTGTACCTATTTTAGTTACCAGATGTTACCTGTAACTGATGTGTATGTTCTTCAGTTGGATTGCACAGGTTATATGTCATATGAAATGATGGCAATGTTATGACCTGATTTCTGAGGTGTCATGCGATATATAATGAAAACCTGGCATGTTAACAGGTGTGTGTCCACTTACTATATCCACTGTAAGCTTGGGAAGTTGTTTGAGTAACTGGCTTTGTTTTAAAGTATATGTACTGCAGGTTATGCAGTCTGTACCTCCAATTAGGACATTACTTAGTGGCACCAATCCACAGACCAACCCAGTAATATATCAGACAAACACATGAGTTATGAGGAACAGACCAAACATATGAGCCACACATGCAGACATTCAGCAAAACCTTGTACAATTGAGGGGTATGTTCTGTAGGAGTTGCCATGGTGCTATACAGGTGAACAGCAATAATTTACAAGGGTTAAGTGTATGCTAGGTGAAGGGCCATCACCTACTAACACCACTCATGTATCCCAGAGGTGTATATTAGTAGTAACAGTAAGTGGAAAGGGCTGCACTGCATGATGCTGAGGGCACAGCCAGAGTGTGTATGTTATTGTCTTAATGTGTCATGAATGCCCCCAGTTGGCTAATCTGAGGTCTGTGTAATGCCTTTAAGGCATCTCACCTCTGTGTGTGTGTGTGTGTGTGTGTGTGTGTGTGTGTGTGTGTGTGTGTGTGTGTGTGTGTGTGTCTGTGTGTGTGTTTCTACCAGCAAACCTTATAGTGCCAGTAGTAATTTACATATGTTGTTTTTCCCTGACAGGTGGATATGGTGGCAGTGGTCCCTCCCGCACTGATTTTGATGTTAGTGTCTCTGCAGAATCCGACCATGATGATATTCATATTGAGGCACAGGTGAGGTTGTCAGAGGCTGATACTGTGCCATCCGTTGGCATCCTACTATTGTCAAACCCATCCCTGCACACAGTCACAATGCCCACACATACCCTGTCACCATTGGCCACAGATAATGGACAGTTGGCATGTGGTGGCATGCAACAATCCACTGTGGTGACTATGGCAAGTGAGGGTGCAGGCACTAGCCATAGCCAGAGTTCTGGCGAGGTCCCACACAGGCAGATGGGCAGGGGTGCTCAGAGAAGGATTGCAGCCCATCATGCCCATGTTGCAAATGCCACACCAGATGCATGTTTCAGGCTGTCATGGGGTCACAGGCACATAATGAACATAATACCAGACATATACACAAGGTCATGGATAAGCATGCCCCTGGTGCCTGTGGCAATATGAACTCATTGCAGCCATCTGTGGGCATACTGGTGTCATGGATAGATGATGGGGGAGACCTTGAAATTCCTCAACCGAGGAATATCTGTGCTTGAGTGTTTGGCAGATGCTGGCCAGCAGCCATGTGGCTGTAGGGTAGCACCACGATCAGCTGAGGGTCTACGTGGCTATGCACTATCACATTCCCATGCTGGCAGTACCACCAGCACTACTGAAGGGGGTGTGTTGTCCATGTCATGATGCACCAGGTCATGGGCATGTGATCCTGGCTGGTCCCAAAAGGGACACGGATCCAGCAGGCAACAGTTACTAGCGAGGAGTAGTACTGCATCTGGAATCTGCCCTGGTGGTGCCAGTGATAACCTCGGCAGGTCCAGTTCCCATGTCCATGCCCAGTGTACTGTACACCCTGCCATGTATGGCCATCAGCTGTCCAAAATACCTCTGTGTAGGGCACCACATGGTGTGACGGTGTGCATACAAACACACACACATCACCATCAGAAAAGTCACCTCCACACATGTGCATGCGCACACACACACACACACACACACACACACACACACACACACACACACACACCACCACCCCTCCACTGCCCATTTAATGTACACCCTCCAATGCACACACATGATGTCAACCATGTGTCCCAGCCTAGGCTTCTGGCAAACCCACAAACACCCTGTGCTAATATGATGATACCTGTGCCACATCCATGCCATCCATACCATCGATGCAAGGACATGCTTATATGGGTCTGATGCACAGGGTGACTTTAGTAGAGTGTAGCTATTTAATGCTGTGTAAGGTGCTGTCATCTGGCATTTGTAATGGGTATACATCAGAGTGTGTGTGTGTACCTTTTCAGCCATGATCCATTATTGGTGTTAGTAACACTAAGTGAATGTGCTCTCATATGCTGTATTCTGTTTGTGTTCCAGGAGTCTGTGTGTCAGCAGGATGTGGTTCTGCAGACATCACCCACAAGGGGTATGGCAGTGTAGTAACACATCAACCATGTCATTGTTGGGGGACAGCTGTATCTGCACACATTTGCCAGGTCTGTGTAACAGCTTTTGGATGTGCCTCACAGCTTATAGAGCTGAGGGGTTATATCTCAGTTTATGGTGGTTGACATCATCTCTAGTATAGTTTACAATGGTAGGTGTGATGGGTGGAACACATCTTAGATTGCTAATGCCCTCAACCCCAGAGGATATTGTGTTGATCAAACACACAGAGAATACTGTTCACACACACACACACACACACACACACACACACACACACACACACACACACACACACACACACACACACACACACACACACACACACACACACACACACACATGCACACAAGTGCGCGCACACACACACACACACACACACACACACACACACACACACACACACACACACACACACACACACACACACATGTGCGCACACTTGCCAGTGCTGACATTAGCAGACTAACCTATCTTGTTATTTGTACCGTATTATTCCATACTGTTGCACAGGGCTTATAGGGCTGAAGAGTGTCTACAGATACCACTCTGGTTGATTTGACCAGCACACCTCATACAGTACACTTAGGAATGTGTATTGTGTGTACCATGGCATAAAATATGACTCCATGCCTATCCAATGGATGTTGTTCACAGACAAACACACACACACAAGATACTCATCTCTCACACACATTTGCCAAGACTGAGATTAGAACTCCTACCTATCTATTTATTGTTACTACATTGTTACGTATTTATCACATGCACCACGGAGGTTATGGGGTGACACTTGTCCAAAGGTACTTCTAAGGTGAGGGACATCACCAGGCCTTGCAAATTATGACAATGGGTGATGTACTGGGTGAGGGAGACCACAAAATACTGTAACCTACACACACACACACACATATATATATATATATATATATATATATATATATATATATATATATATATATATATATACACGCACACACACACACACACACACACACACACACACACACACACACACACACACACACACACATTTTCCAGGACTCATATTAGAACCCCTAGCTATGTGGTTATTGGTATTATAGTTTTATGCAGTTACCGCACACAGCACAGAGCTTATAGGTTGTGGAGTGTCCCAAAGTACCGATATAGTGAATAACATCAACAGCACTTGTAAGGTATGACAATGGTAGCTGTACTGGGTGAGACAGGCCACCAACAACTTTCACCCACATGTTTATACATTCAAAAACACTTTCAGACACACTAATGCACACACACACATTTGACAGTACTGAGATCCATAGGTTCAAAAAGTCATAGGTATGTTCGTGGCAAATGGCCATGGAGGCTTTACAAGGCTAGCCCATGGGAATATACTGGCATCATACCACCTGACAATACTCCCCAGTGTGTCTAGTGAGTATAGTCACTGGAGTGATTCCGAGGGTGAGTATTCTATTCCCCATCCACTTTTCCAGTGATGTGCTCGGCTTGACATGTATGTGGCATTTATTCCATAACATGGCCACTCTCTGGGTTGTGAACCTGTCCCTCCAGCATGTCCTGTTGATTGTGAGGATGGGGTTGAGGTATCTGGGGCATGTTGTGCAGACAGATTAGTTTTCTCAGATGTAGCATTCCTGACAGGGTTGGGTCAGTCATGGCTGTGTATGTCTGGCAGAGATCATACCTAAGTAGCCAACATGAGACAGAGATTCATTGTAATTGCTGGAGTCTGTCCATATGGAGCAAGTGTGTAGTACCTAAGATCTTCTTTGTGTAGTACATCTGCAGCCTCTCCTGTTGTTACTGGTGTCCAGTGGGGTACATGGCAAATGGGCCATAGTACACATTGATTGGCCTACTGAGGGGAGTGTACAGGGAAATACTGTACTTTTACTTCCCATATTTAACACCCTGAGTCAGGAGAAGTGACACATGGAAGGACTTTTGGAAGACAGTGGCACTGTGGTGGTCACCATAGAGATCACTGTCAACCTGTGTTCCCAGGTCCATTATACCAACATCAGTGTTCAGTGGACTACCATCAATGTATTACTTTATGGGAACCATGTCATGCCCAAAGGGGATGGCAGCACATCATCTGGCATTGAGCTTATGCCCAGGGTTCTGACAACAGTTATAGGTCTCAGAGAGGCCTTTGTGAAGGATGTCAACCTCATGTAGGGGGTAAATAATAGCACTGACCTTGTAGTCATCTGCAAACATTGTCAGCCAGGGCACTTTTGTATTGGGTTGGTCCTCAGAGGTGTGGATCCCAAACATGAGGGAACTCAGGTCCACAACCTGTGGGACTCCACTTGTGACTGTTCAGTAGTCTGACATGGAGTTCACTGCTTTCACATTGTGGGTTCTATCTGTGAGCCGTTTTGCAGGCCACCTACTTATGCAGGGGTGGCTGCCTACCTGAGTGTGTTTGTGTATAATTCCTGAGTGGGGAGTGATATCCAAGGATTAGATGGGCAGCCTATCTTATCTATTCTATACTGTCACATAGTTATTGCACATGGCACAATGCTTGTAGGCCCCTGTACAGTGGATGACAACTGTGGGCCTTGTAATGTGGACATTGGACATGTACTGAGTGGACAACAGCAATATGTAGCAAAACATGGCCCCCAATGAATATGATTCTCAGACAAACACAGCAACCCCCCCACAGACAGGATACTGTTCACACACGCACACACGCACACACACGCACACACACACACACACACACACACACATGCACACACACGCAGACACACACACACACACACACACACACACACACACACACACACACACACACACACACACACACACACACACACACACACTTGCCTGGACTGATATTAAAACCCCTACCTATCTATTTACTGCTACTACAGTTATGGACATTGTAACCATAAAGTGAGGGGGAAGCCCCCCCCCCACTTTTGCATCCAACTGAACTTATATTCCCGGCGTATTTTTACTTATTCCTGGTCCATTTGTACTTTAACGGCTTCCCGGCTGACGTCATTGTGAAACAGCCATTTTTGAGCTGCTGTTCAGGCTAATGGAGGTATTTATTCAGAATGCATGCATACCAGACTGGACCCAGAACTCTAGCTGCTGAGATCAGAGAAACGACAGGCTGCAGGTTCCCATTTCTGAGCTGCTGTAGGTATTTATGCGGAAAGCATGCATACCGGACCCAGAAGTGAAATGGCAGGCTGCTTGAATGAGGAGGCATGGGACAACTCTAGGTGTGTGTGTGTGTGTGTGTGTGTGTGTGTGTGTGTGTGTTTGCACAATTTTGTATGTACACACAGATGTATGTAATTTTTTTCTAAGAACCTGATATGATAGTTTGACAGAAACAGAAAAGAGAAATTCAGATACAAGGCCATAACCGTTATTTATGGAAATGCATGTTGTGATCATTCTGCCTCACAAATGTAGACCCTGACTCCCAGAAAGTGCTGTCTTAAGCAAATAGGGATTTTGTGTACAGCATGTTGCTTTGTTTTGAGGTATTTTAGACTTAACACTTTGTCAAGCTGAAACACTTGCCTTTTTTTCTTTTCTTTCCTTTCCTTTCTTGTTTCTATATCTGTGTTGATAGCTGATGTTGAGTACTGGGTATATATATGTACATAAAACTGCTGATGACAAGTCTAGTGTATCATAGAACATACATAAACTAGTGCTTATGTGGCAAGGCCACAAACTGGCAAACTTACTCCTTAATCCTATACTACAGTACAGCACAGCACAGTATATTTCATTTTTCACACAAGGAAACCCTCCTATAGTAATTTTGGCTGTTTTAGTGATTGCTAACTAGTTATGGTACCTATTATTGGTGCTGGTAATAAATGCCTAATGATGCAGGGAGAGAATGGATGTATACTTGAAGATAAAGGTACAGCAGTGTGAAAAATATTTGCACTTCATTGGCAGTGTTTTAACTGCCAGGTCATTTGTGTATATTGGTAAGCCATATACAGAACCAGGTAGCCATTTTCATAGCTGTGATAAAAAGCATGTACAGTGTGTGTGTGTGTGTGTGTGTGTGTGTGTGTGTGTGTGTGTGTGTGTGTGTGTGTGTGTGTGTGTGTGTGTGTGTGTGTGTGTGTGTGTGTGTGTGTGTGTGTGTGTGTGTGTGTGTGTGTATGTGTGTGTTCGAGAGTGTAATGCAGAACTTCTGGGTCAAAAAATGAAGGCAAAACCAGGGAATCTCTCAATGACAAACAATATGAAGTAGGTGTGTCTAGGTGTATATCACGGCCACTGTCTCTTGAAGGAGCAGGTTCATCTTGTGAAAGTTTTCTAGATTTATGCCTCATATATTTGTTCTATTCCTAATAAAATCTGTGGATTTCAGCATTTTTGTTGCAAATCAGTGAAGGACTGAATTCACTAAATAATGACAGGCATTTGAATTTCAGACTTCATATTCTTCAGAAAATAAATGGTAACACAAAACCTTTTATTCTAACAATTTTCTAAGTTTATAAGATCAGTATTTGAAATGTGTCCATATTTTTGGGGCTGTATTCCCCCATTATTGACTTTGTCCAGTTTTTTTGTGCTAAGAGATTGAGAGCTATGGTGAGAAGTGAGAACTGAATTCTGTCTTCCCCCATTATTGGCTTTGTCCAGGTTTCTTGTGCTAAGAGGTTGAGAGCTATGCTGAGAAGTGAGAATTTAATTTACTAAATGATAGCCATTTAAGTTTCAGTCTTCCTATCTTTTAGGAAACTGCTGATTTGGCATACTGGTATGTTGATCTGACTGTAGTGCACAGGGTCCTGAGTTCAAGCCTTTGTAGTGAAATGCATGGTGGTAACACAACATTTTATTCTAGCAGCTTTCCAAAATTATGCAAGCAATGTTTAAAATGTGCATCCAAGATAAAGTCACTAGGGCTAACCCACAAGGAGTTAAAGCAAAAGCAAATACAAACACAATTCCACGGCTACTGCAACCGGCAACTGAACAGCTGGGCAGCGTCGATGTAAAAGCACAGCCACAGGAACCAAAAAAGAATCAACCAAGAATACACTCCCAAATCACAGTTGTTTAATGAAACGACTTAGCGCTTTCACCTTACAAGGCATCTTCAGAGTCAAAAAACACACATACCCCCACCCCACATTTATATGCAAACTATTAATCAATCAATCAACACAACCAATGAGCCTTTGCAAATAATTAACAACTATACTCCACTTAAGTAAACTAAAACTTCAATAAAAAATTCTTAAGAATATACACACAACCTATACAAATTTAAATATAAAACACCACATAAATAGTCATGACAAATGCAATATATATATATATATATTATTAACTAATGTAAAATAAATATAATGAATATATAGTTCATCTAAATCATCAAAGAAACTAATAAATACATATATATATAATATTGATGTATAAGATATAATATATATATTATACAATTTAAAAAGACAATGGTGTTACAAACATAACCATTGAATATCTAAACCTTGGCCACATTTTTTATAAAATTTGTGATTGATGTATCAACAGGGGTTTAATGGAAATGTAGTCGTTCAGCCCAGGAAATTTCATTGCATTCAACCTTAACTGCCATTACATTTCCTTCAAGGCCACCCTGTTTTTAACATCCCCACCTTTCTCTTCTTTCACACAATCAATAACAAAGAACATAAACTTCTTAAAATTAATACATTTTACACTATGCAAAAATAGCGCATTGTGCATATCTTTGTTTTTGATAGACCTAAGATGCTCAGGAATCCTGTCTCTTAACCTGCATGTTGTCATCCCCACATAAAATGCATCGCAGGATGAACAACTAGCCACATAAATTAGATTTCTGGAATTACAGTTACAGATACCCGGACAAGGCAAGGTGTACTGGTAACCTGAAATAACAACGTACGGTCCATCAGCAATAAATCTACAACTCCTACACCTTCCACACTTAGCCATCCTAGACCTAGTATACAACTCGTTCCTTTCCAGGATGGCCTTCAAATTAGAACCCCTACTGTAGACAATCACCGGCTCTTTACCCAACAATGCCTTCAAATCACTATTAAAGCTGTAATTCCACACATTTCTCAATGCAGCACAAAACTCACTAGACTTATCACTGTATTTCATGATAAAGCAAGGTCCCTTCTTATTTTTGTCACCCAACCTTTCATTCACTACTACAGCCCCAATTCCAAGTCCAACATTACTCCTTAAAATAGGACCATAGATGGTACGCCTTTTCTTTGTTATTTCCTTTTTCACACTTAATAATAACTTGATAGGATAACCACGTTTTAGCAGCATACCAATCAACTTGAAAATTTCCACTCTGAAATTCTCATCATTGTTGTGTTGATTGATTGATTAATAGTTTGCATATAAATGTGGGGTGGGGGTATGTGTGTTTTTTGACTCTGAAGATGCCTTGTAAGGTGAAAGCGCTAAGTTGTTTCATTAAACAACTGTGATTTGGGAGTGTATTCTTGGTTGATTCTTTTTTGGTTCCTGTGGCTGTGCTTTTACATCGACGCTGCCCAGCTGTTCAGTTGCCGGTTGCAGTAGCCGTGGAATTGTGTTTGTAAATGTTTAAAATGTGTCCCTGGTTTTTGGGCTTTTGCCCCCCCCCCCCCAATAAATTTTGGCTTTATCCAGATTTCTTGTGCTGTGAAGTTGAGAGATTTAGGTGAGTGTCAGGTGGATTTTACAAGGAGCTGAGAGATTCGGGAAAGAGAAGTTTAGTGCTACTTATGCTAAGTTGTTTGCATTGTTAGTAGCACAACAGGTAGTATACATGCTTTTGATGCAGACGCCTGTGGGTTCAACTCCCACAGTATGCAGACAAATCACTAATACTGTACTGCGTTGTACTTTAAAGGGAGTGGATGATGCAGTCCTATGAACGTCCTCCTTTGGAGAAGTTATCTAGTAACTATATTTCTGTTATCAGTTTGCCATCCATTTTCCATTGCAAAATTACTAGCTTGTAATTTTTTTAATGTAGCATAGACAATTTATTCTTCAAGGGCAACAGACACTATATTTGTACATGAAACAATGAAATATGAAGTTGTTTGCTAGCAGCAACCTTTTTATTAGTTACAGATCCCTTTAATGTGGAATTATTTAGATGACTTACTTCTGCAGATATTTTGCATATTTACTAATATTGGATTGTAATTACAGAAGTTTGAGTGGTCTTTTATGGTTGAAATTTTCTGAAATGGGTGGTTTTGTCATTATTGGTTCATACATTTTGTTTCATTGCTTACTAGAAGATTGTTCCAAACTACACATTTAAAACACATTCTAACAAGTGGTGCTGTATTATACAAGGAATATAATTTAATGCAATCAGGTTAATACAATCAGGAAGGTGAATCAAAGAATGCATACATGTATGCTTGCTCACGGGATGCAGAAGATCAAAATAGGGGAAGGGACCATTGACCAATGGAGTCCCCCGGGTTCAGTGCTGAGACTCTTTCTGTTTGGCATATACATCTCAAAAGTAGAAGAAAATACCAAAGGGGTTTGGCCAATTAAATTTGAGATGACTGCAAGCTAGGAGCAGTTATGGAATCCCCAAATGACTTGGTCATCATGCAGGAAGGTTTGTCCCAAACAATAACTGGTGCCAGAATCATGAATTGAAACTAAACTCCAAGAAATACATTATTGTATCCTTTGGGAAGTCATCTACTCCAGGGAACTACCAAATTGACAATGCCCTCTGAAAACTGACCCAGTTGTTTGGCATTTGGGAACTTGTGCGTACAATGACTTAACTTTTGACCATGTGCCCAGAGTCATAAGAAAGTCTTTTTATATTGCACATCTTATAAACAAATTGATTTTGACTAGATCTAGAGATGTTATTGTCCCCCTTTACAAAGCCCTCATTAGGTCAATCATTTTGTATAATGCCCACTTTGGCATGTATCTGTCCAGACCCATGCAACATCTCTAGATCCAGTCAAAATCCATTTTAGCAAGGATATAAGTCCTAAACAATAGGTCTTGCATGGATCACCTCAAAGATTTATTACTATACTCAGTATCCTGCAGAGTGCATAGAAGTGACATGTCTGGTATACAAGGCATTCTCTGACCTAATACAGATGGACCTACTGAACATCAGCAAGTCAAATATCATCAGAAATACTCAATCCAGATATCTAAACTGAATGTTGTGGAGAGATGGATATATATCACAGAGTCTACCACTGTTCCAGAACAGACTACCCATTCAAGTAAAACAAAGCTCATCCCTGTCCACATTCAAATACAACTTGGATTTAAGGATGGGTAATAGAAAATGCACTCCAAGATTGCCCCTCATGCCACTAATGGATAGAGGCAATTAATAAATGCTGCATTCCTTACATGGGTCCACTCAAATTATCTATAGTATGATCACATTTATTCTCACTAGGGCTAATATACAATTATCAGCCATGGGATAGGTAAGACCAAGCAGGAAATGTTAATTCAAGCACCAAAAATGTCCTCCAAGTGAAGCTATGTTGTGGTAGGAAATAGTTTTTAAAAATTGCCCTTTTTAAATCACTAAGTGCCCCTCTCACCCTCCGCCCCCCCCAGTCGTCAACAGCTTCATGCGCCTCTGACTACTCTGTTATGCATTTATCATAACACACAAACATACACACTTTAATATTTGCCAAGACTGGGTTTAGAACTCCTACCTAACTAGTTATTTGTACTACAGTGTTACACAGTTATCGGACGCACAACAGAGCTTATAAGGCTGAGACCTGACAAAAGGGGCTTCTAAGGTGACTGATATCTGCAGTACTGCTAAAGTAGGGAAAGGGTAAGTGTACTGGGTTTGAATGGAACCAAAAGCTTTAACTTCTAAACACACACACACACACACACACACACACACACACACACACACACACACACACACACACACACACACATACACACTTTTACATTTGCCAGGACTGAAATTAGAGTTCCTACCTAACTAGTGACTTCTACTATAGCATTATGCAGTTATTGCACACGCCACAGAGATTATGGGGCTGAGGACTGATGATAGGGACTTCTAAGGTGACTGATATCTGCAGGACTGCTAAAGTAGGTAAAGGGGAAGTATACTGGGTTTTAATTGACCCAAAAGCTTTAACTTCTAAACACACACACACACACACACACACACACACACACACACACACACACACACACCTACACTTTTAGATTTGCTAGGACTGAGATTAGAACCCCTACCTAACTAGTTATTTGTACTACAGTGTTACACAGTTATTGCATGAACCACAGAGCTTATGGGGTTGAGGCCTGATGAAAGGGACTTCTAAGGTGACTAATATCTGCAGGACTGCTAAAGTAGGGAAAGGGGAAGTGTACTGGGTTTGAATGGACCCAAAAGCTTTTAACTTCTACACAGACACACACACACACACACACACACACACACACACACACACACACACACACACACACACACACACACACACACACACTTTTACATTTGCCAGGACTGAGATGAGAACTCCTACCTAGCTAGTTATTTGTACTACAGTGTTCCACAGTTATTGCACATGCCACAGTGCTTATAGGGCTGAGATCTGATGAAAGGGACCTCTGTGGTGACAGACATCCTCAGGACTGCTAAAGTAGGGCAATGAGAAGTGCACTGGGTGGGGAAGGCCTGTTCATTCCTAGATCTTACTGACATTTCTCTAAGTGTATGAACATGCCCAGTGTGACCTTCTATAGTACATATGTGACTCCATTCCAGGGATTGTTGCACTCTAGTCCAGTTTGTTTTGTGCTACGACCATACCTCTCAACCTGTTTGTGCAGGATATCTGGAGATAGCCTATCAAAATGGGGAGACAATGGGCCATACGGTGATTGTGGCTATTTCTTTCACTAATGTATGGGTTGTGAGGGTTACAGGGCTTGTTTTAGCAAACATCTGACATATGCCATTTGACACTGACATGTATTCTTTCAGTACCTTGTGACATATCTCCTCAGATCATCACAGTGATTTACCAGAGGAATACAGGATGGATGATGTACACACCAAAGTTATTGGCCAAATGCTATGCATTCTTGCACAAATTAGCCTGTTAGAGGTATACCTACGAGCAATTGACTGCTGGAGCTGTGGAAATGGTCCAGCACCTTGGTGATATATTACAATGGTGGAATCTCTGTGCATCTCTCTTCTGGCCTGGTCTGATTTCCAGTCCATGGTTGGGTAATATAAGTCAGACAGGATCAGGGTGAAAGGCATACTCTGGATAGATTTTTAGGGAATATGATATGGGGAGGGGGTGTCCTGGGTCAGATATGTTTGCCTATAAATACCAGTACTTTGCATAGGGGGTCTTCTCAAAGGTTGACTGCACTTGGAGGGTCTTGTGTGTCAGAGTGTTTGACCAGCCTAGAGGTGTGTGTGTGTCTCTCACACATATGTATGGCCCACCTTATTTTGCTTGGATGGCCACATTTTGGGGTCAGGATGTTACATAGGATGAGCGATCAGGGAAGGGTGTGTTACTCCCCATGGCTGTGGGACAGGGTTCTGTGGCTGCAGGCGTCACCATCTTCCAGGGTTAGGACTGCCAGCAATGAGTGAATTCCCATGTTCAGACTCCTAGCCCTGCCTGTCGACTGTATCACAGAATGTCCACATTCATGCCTCATATATCTTGTTGGTTACCCAAACAAGTGTGGTTTTCAAGGAAAGGTTTTTGGAAGTCATTCAGGGTTGAAGTCAGATATTACTAACAATTGACATTGCAGTTTCAGACTTCGTACCCATCAGACAGCCCATGCTACTACAATCATTCCATCAATGTTTTAACATTAAAAGAGCAGTATTTCAATTGTGTCCTTTCCTTTGGACCTTTTTCACCCCATTATCCATGGCTTTGTCCAGATTTCTGGCTCTCTGACACTGGCAGGTTTTCTCCCAGCAGTTAGCAGCATGGCCTTTCTTTGCATTTTGTAGACTGTGTTATGGATATGGGCACCTGAACCATAGAGTGAGGGGGGAGGGATGCCCCCCACTTTTGCAGCACTTGTGGCCATCCCAACTCATCATCATGTGCGCAATGACTGTGTGCCTGTTTGAATTTGTTCCCTTATGCAGCTGCCGAGTTCTTATTTAACTGCAGTTTGTTCAGGCAGATTTCTTTATTTAACTGTAGTCTGCCATTTATTATTCAGCCGCAGATGTCTTTACTCCGGGCAGACATTCAGCCGCAGATTTAACTGTTACAGCCACTCTTTATTGCAGAGCTGGGGAACTACAGTGCCTTTGGATGTCTGTATGCAGAGCTTAAGGTACTGTCTTCAGGTGTGTGTGTGTGTGTGTAAATGTCCCCAACATGATACATCTGGTGTCTAGAGGTACACAGGCTCAAACCCTGTACCTTGGGTTCAGGTAAAAAGAGCCTAAAGTCCCTAGCCACCATCACTTGTGAATGTATGCCTCACAATTTTGTTCTGTTCCTCATTAAATCTCTGGTTTTTCAGTAGCAGTAAAACAAAACATTTTATGGTAGCAATTTTTCTAAGTTTATAAAATCAGTATTTGAAATGTGTCCCTATTTGGGGGCTGTATTCCCCCATTATTGGCTTTGTTCTGTATTTTTGTGCTAAGAGGTTGAGAGCTATGGTGATAAGTGAGAACTGAATTCCCTAAATAATAGCTATTCAAGTTTGTCTTCCTGTCTTTCAGGAAACTGATTTAGCTCAGTGGCATGTTGCTCTGACTGTAGTGCATAGGTCTCTGGGTTCAAGCCTTGGCAGTGAAATGTACAGTGGTAAAACAACATTTTATGCAAGCAACTTTCCAAAATTATACAAGCAATGTTTAAAATGTGTCCCTGGTGTTTGGCCTTTTGCCACTCAACAATTGAAAATAAGTGCAAGAAGCTGTGCAATATGCCTATGGCTTAAACTACTCTGATTCTGTATTTGTAGATATATATATATATATATATATATATATATATATATATATATATATATATATATATATATATATATATATATATATATAATATATACTGTATGTAGAAGTAGACTGTTATCATGGAAATGTTCTGAATAGGGCAGTTTTGTCATTATTGGTGCATGCATTTTGTTTCATTGCCTACTGGAAAAATGTTCAAACAATAAATTAAAAATGCGCTCTAACTTAAGTCTAACAAGTGTGTTGTATTATACAAGGAATATGATTTAATAAAGTCAGAAAGGTGTATCAAAGAACGAATGTATGTTTCTTGTTTGTGTGCAAGGGGCCTCTGATTTGAAAACAGCCCAAAGGTAATCTTTATCCATCACTGGCCAGATGCATTTTCTTTGGATGTGATGTGGGTTTTAATGCTGCTTCAATGAATGTGAGAGAAGTTTTAATGGCAAGTCTATTTTCATTGTGAGGCAGTATTTCTTTGTTTAGCAGATATCTGTTAGTGTTTGTGCACTGTGCTATAAAATGCAAAAAAATAAAATCCAAATTATCATTGTAGAAGTAAAGCAGTATGCACACATTAGTGTTTATAGTAAATGGGGTGAAATAGCCAGGTAATGGGACATTGGAATGGTGGCAGGGGGACTCTGGTGCTATATTTTGATTCTGTTCTTCAGTTTGCATTTGAAAGTTGGTATCCCACAATTCCTTTGAAGTAGGTGGGGTTGTGTAATTATGTATGCTAATTTTACGTTAATCAGTGTACAGATTTGTACCTATTTTTCATGGGCCTGAATGTTGTGGAGAGATGGATATATACCACAGAGGCTACCACTGTTCCAGAACAAACTATCCATAAAAATAAAACAAAGCTCATCCATCTATATTCAAATGCAACTTGGATTTAAGGATGGACAGTAGAAAATGTACTCCACGATTGCCCTTCATGCCACAAATGGATAGAGGCAGTTCCTAAATGCTGTATCCCTTATATAGGTCCCCTCAAATTATCTATGGAATGATCAGAGTTACTCTCACTAGGGCTAATATACAATTATCAGCCATGGGATAGGTAAGACCAATCAGAAAATGTTAATTCAAGAATCAAGCACCAAAAGGGAATTGGCCAAGCTTAAAAAGTCCTCCAAGTGAACCTATGTTGTGATAGTAAATAGTTATAAAAAATTGCCCTTTTTAGAACACTAAATGCCTCAGTGCCCCTCTCACCCTCCGCCCACCTCAGTCTTCAACAGCTTCCGGCGCCTCTAGTTTTGGACCCCATGACACTCCCTAACAGGGCAATGTAGGTGAGGCATGGGCATTTGCCATGGGTCTGTAGGCCAGGTGTGAGAGATGCAGGCCATCTGTAGCAAGGCAGTGCATTCTGATGATCATATCTACTAGCAGTGGACAACCCTGGGATGGCATCAGTAAGTTGACGATGGGTGTTACTGACAATTGCTTTCTTTTTGTGTTGAGCCATCACTCTGGTTGATGGCTGAATGCTGCTTAAGGCTAGGGACATGTTACTGCATTTCTGTGGGACTAAGGGGGGGGGGGGTGACACATCTGTACACAATACACATTTGCAGAGACTGTGCTGATATTTGCTCAACATTTTGGCCCAATTTAGCATAGTGGTGGGCCTTATCTCTGAGACTACAGCATAACAGTATTGACCACAGGTCAGATTGTTCTGCCATAAACATATGTAGTTTCAGACTTCTTACCTTTCAAAGCCATACTGCCACTGCCAGACCTGCTGTGATACCACTGTGTAAAAGTCTGTAGGTGGGGATTTCATGGATGTCGTCATGTGGGGGCCTTTGCCTGACATTTCTGTATGGTTTTCTACAGCTGACCTGCTGAGTGAGGCTGGGGGTGGGTATGGGATCCCCACCTTGACATCCATGAATGTGACTTATGACCTCCCCCCAGTTATTTGGCTCACCACATATACTGCAGTGGTATTTCTCAGCTAGGGTGGTATTGCATAGTTTGGGTAGGCCAGTACTGGGAATACACTTCCTGCTGAGCTGTCAGCTGTCTGCTGCTATCCAGTAAGCCACTCCATTCCCTTGCATGCTTGAATCAATACCACAAATATGCTATCAGAAGATTCCACTCCATTAATTTATTTTGCTAAGGAGAATGACTTACCTTGTGCCCGAGGCTGTTGTGAGGATGGTGCTTGAGGGCTGACTATGTCAGATACACACAGTACACTGCCTATACATGGTAAGGTATAGGTGGTGTGATGTTTGGCATCCATTTTACTGTGTGTGTGAGTCAGAGAGAGAAATCAGTCCCTTGGGCCATATAGTGTCAGTGTATGTGCTATGCATTGCCTCTTTGCCAAAGACAAGGCATATTGGGCACACCTCCATTGGCCTACAGGGGCAGGCTCAGGATGTTCCTCCTCCAAGTCCCTCTGTGCCTGTGGAGACCTTGACATTGGTGGGGAGCTGTGTGGCCCTTCCCCATTTTGTTCCTGCTGCAGCTGTTTCCGCAAGGATGATATTGTGTAGCATGGCACATACTATGAACATGTGTGCACATGTGGCTGGAGAGTACTTTAAGGCTCCACCAGATATGTCAAGTCAGTGGAACCGTGACTTGAGCATCCCAAACACACGCTCTATAATGATCCTGGTTTGTGCGTGTGCCTCATTATGGCGTTCTTGTGTGGGTGCATTTCTGATGGGTGTCATCAGCCATGGCTCCAGTGCTTAGCCAGCATTCCCCACCAGATGGCCATATGGGATGTCCCCACTGGAAAACGCCTGGCACAGCTGTGATGAATGCCAGATGTGGGAGTTGTGATAGCTTTCACGGCTGCCAGCAAACACATTCATGATAATGCCCTGGGCATCACACACAACCTGGCAGTTTATGGAGTGGAACCCATTGCGGTTTAGGTAGACCCTACCCTGGTCACCAGGTTGTGCTTTGATGTGGATGTGCATGCTGTGTATGTCACCAAGTACCTGTGGGTATTCTGGTCCAATGTGGAAGAGACGGATATTGCTGGTCCTCTCCTCATGGGTGTTGGGGAAGTTAATGTGCTCAGCGGCATGTAGTCATATGGCATCCAGGAAATGGTGGAGTATCCTGAACGCAGATGCCTGTGAGACCCCCATGATATCTCCAGTTGGTCTTTGGAAAGTACATGTAGCTAGTATTCTTAAAGATACACATACCTTGGTATCCACTGGGATGGGTTCCTCTCTGCTGGTTCTGGGTCTGAGGTGAGGCCAGCACAGCTTAACAAGTTGCTGAAGTATGTCCCTGTCCACCCTGCAGCGGTCTATGTCCAGATCATGAAGCCCCTGTAGGTTACCCTAGGTCTGAACACTCTTCTCCTCCTCCTTGGTCTGAGTTGGTTATCAGCATTATTTTCATCACCACCCTCAGTCTCTAGCACATACTGATAAATCAAAGCAACAGCTGCCCCTAACATGTTTTGTTACTTTTGTCAGTTTAAAATTCCCCCGAATGTGTACACCAGTGGTGTAGAGTTTGTGGGAAAAAACAGACTGAAAGGTATTTGCATAGTTTTTAGTAATGTGCTGCGCTGCTGCCTGTGTAATTGGCTGATTCTGATACATTCCCCCTACCAGCTATGGTAATTCTCCTTGATTGCCTTCCTTCTGCTGTTTTCCCTTCCCATTTCCCCCCAGTTTAAGCCCTGATGCATGTCATGCATACCCATTGCTTAATTGTAAACAGTTCTGCTATTTCCTTTTTTTTTTTTTTTTTTTTTTTTTCTTAAGGCCTGGTGCAAGCCGTGCACACCCGTTTAGCTAAAGTAAACACTTTTAAGCAGAACTGGCCCTCCCCTGGATGCGAACACACTCTGCATTTCATGAAATAAGACAATACAGCCTCAGACACACACACACCCTTCCTTAGCTGTTCTTAGCTAAGGGCAAACAAGGGCCACTGAGCTCCAATGTGCTAACAGCATGACACACACTCTTTTCATGTTAGCTGCTCCTCCTGTCTACACAGTGGTGTTAGACCACCTACACGGTTAGGTGCAGTCTGACACTTAGAAGAAATTTGTGATTCAGTATTAATCCCCTCATTGGGTCTATATTATAAGAATGAAAGTGCATATGTGCAACTACATAAAAGTCAACACATAATGCACGAAAACTAAAAATAGCGAACGGCCACATAAGCAAATTTTTCTTTAGAGAAAAAACTTACGCGGCCATTCATTAAAAAAAAAATTAACATTATAAACAGGTGGGGGGCTTAGCCCCCCAAACCCCCCAACATGGGGGGTTATGCCCCCCACACACCCCTAACTAAATATATCAACTCTGAGATTGCACTATAGGGAAGAAAAGGGCAACTTCGTGAAGTTGGCCAACCATCTCCTTGCCCAATGACATATTCATTGAATCGCTTAAATGCAATTCGATGAATATATGTCACCCATTCCGTATTCGCTTAGAAGCATTTTCGTGCTTCTAATATAGACCCCCCCTCATTTGCATACACCACTGCCTTACTCCATAGTTACCACACTTACACTGGACCTTTCCCTTTAGCAACCACTATTCCCTGGCATCGTTTTCATTCTGCATGACATTGACTATAATGGCAAAATGCAGATTTCTGTAAAAATTGACCCCCCCCCCTTTTTTGTTTTTTTTTTATTTTTGGCATGATCCAGTTTTTTGTGCCGCTGCCCTATGCTTAAACAGCCGACATCGGCCAAAAAAAAAAGTTTTATTTTAAAAAATTAAAACTATTTACCATGACAATGCCCATATATTTGGCCATTGACATGCCTAATAAATATAATACATGCTTTATTTCGAGCTGCCATGCCTCCGTTTTCTAATTTGCATAAATGTGTTCAGCTAGTAAGTGAACACATTTATGCTTCTTACACTATTCCTGCAAGGACACCTGCCTGCTTGCTGAATTGTTAATTCACCTCATTTGCATGGCTTTCACCAGCAAATGAGGTCATTCGCATTAGGCAGTGGTGGCCATATAGGAATAGTGTAGGAGCACTTGTGCATGTCCCTTTACTGAATTGCTCGGCAATCATATTCCGTGCAGCAGCTGCTGCATTATTCCTATACTCTGTGGAGGGTTTACTGAGTTCTGGGGTACATCTAACCCCTTACCTAACATTAACCATAGCCAAAAATACACAAACTCACATACAAACGTATAAAACCTATCCCCTGCCTATTCATAGGTTCATAGGTTTAGGTTCATAGGCTGGTACTAGGCTATCATTCCTAGGGCCTATACAAGCCTAACCATAACAATTCCCTGGATATTTCTTTTCACAAACATAACCCTGACTACCACACAGAGATACACTTTTCCCCCTCCAACACCACTCACCTTTCATCATGAAATAGTCCCTTAACATTTGAATATTCGACTGTCTGTACATTCAACATTAAGCATGACCCTATTGCTCATCGATCAAATAAACATTTGATCAAATTGAAGGAAAACACACACACACATATATATAAATACACACACACATATAATATACACACACACACACACATATATATATATATATATATATATATATATATATATATATATATATATGTATATGGGTTCCCAATTTAATTTTGAAATACTGAAATCATGAATTTCAGTATTTTGAAACTATAATAGCGAAGTCCTGAAATCCTGGAACACCAGAAATGTGAAATTCAAAATCCTGAAGTACGGAGATTTTGAATTAGTGCTTCTGGTGTTGTGGTGTATGAATGGTCAGATGTGAGTTTGGGTATATATATATATATATATATATATATATATATATATATATATATATATATATATATATATATATATATATATGTGTGTGTGTTGGTTAGGGGTTTTAGTAAATGTCAGTGTGTGTTTTGACTGTGATGTATGTGTGCGAGGGTGTGTACAATGTGTGGGAGTGAGTTACCTGTGTGTATCTGATTGTGCGATCTCGGAGTTAGTATATATAAGTAGGGGGGTGTGGGGGTACAGGGGGGCTTGCCCCCCTGCTTATCTGTATTGTAGGATATTATGTTTGAGTTGGGGGGGATTGTGTGTATGTGTTTGTGTGTGCTGTATCTGCAGTGTACCGTCGGGATTTTGAATTTCGCGGTTTTAGGGTTTCGGTGTTTTGTGTGTTCGGCTATGTAATTTCGAAATACCGAAATTCAGGATTTCAGTATTTCAAAATTATATAGTGAATATATATATATATATATATATATATATATATATATATATATATATATATATATATATATATAGATATATATATATATATATGTAATGTTCTATTACATTTTGACAAACACTTCTTTAGTTGACATAGTATACTACATGGTATTTTGGAAAGAGGTGCAGATTTAGCAACTACAACTTTAGTCTAGAAATGTATATGCAGGTAAGAGTTAGAGTAGGGATCAGGAAAAGGGTCAATGTTAGGGGATTGTGAGATTGTTTGTGTATTTTAGGATTAGAATAAGGCTTAAGTAAGGGGATATGTTTTTTTTATGGCAAGGGGTGCAATAAGGGTTACAAAGCCCTCTGATCTACTTCAGTAATGACTGTTAACCCTAAATAAAGTGCTATCATTAACTATGCATGTTATTCAGTAAAGAGTGCTAAACATACCTCAACTGTTAACATTAACCACACGTGTTACTCAGTAATGAGTGCTAAACCTAGCTCAACTGCTATCATTAACCAACCATGTTACTTAGTAATGAGTGCTAACCCTCAACTGCTATCACTAACCACACATCTTACTCAGTAATGAGTGCTAACCCACAACTATCAGTAATCACGCATGCTACTCAGTAATGAGTGCTAACCCTACCTCAACTGCTGTCATTAACCACACATGTTAGGCAGTAATGAGTGCTAACCCTACATCAACTGCTATCATTAACCACGTTACTAAGTAATGAGTGTTAACTCTACCTCTCCTGCTACCATTGCCCACACATGTTACTCAGTAATGAGTGAAAACCCTCAACTGCTTTCATTAACCACACATGCTACTCAGTAATGACTGTCAACCGTTAACTGCTATCATTAACTACACATGTTACTCAGGGAAGAGTGCTAACCCTATCATTAACCAAGAATGTTACTCAGTAATGAGTGCTAAGCCTCAACTGCTATCATTAACCACACATTACTCAGTAATGAGTGCTAACCTTCAACTGCTATCATTAACCACACATGTTACTCAGTAATGAGTGTTAACCCTACCTCAACTGCTATCATTAACTACCCATGTTACTCACTGAGGAGTGCTAACCCTCAACTGCTATCATTAACCATGCATGTTACTCAGTAATGATGCCAACCCTTAACTGCTATCATTAATCAGACATGTTACTCAGTAATGAGTGCTAACCCTACTTCAACTGCTGTCATTAACCACACATGTTACTCAGTAATGAGTGCTAACTCTACCTCAACTGCTATCATTAACCAAGCATGTTATTCAATAATGAGTGCTAAGCCTCATCTGCTATCATTAATGACCCATGTTACTCAGTAATGAGTGATAACCCTCAACTGCTATCATTAACCACACATGTTACTCAGTAGTGAGTGATAACCTACCTCAACTGCTATCATTAACCATGCATGTTGCTCATTGAGGAGTGCTAACCCTCAACTGCTATCATTAACCACACATGTTATTCAGTAATGAGTGATAACCCTCAACTGTTATCATTCACCATGCATGTTACTCAGTAATGAGAGCTAACCCTACCTCAACTGCTATCATAAACCACATATGCTACTCAGTAATGAGTGCTAACACTACCTCAACTGCTGTCATTAACCACTCATGGTACTCAGTAATGAGTGCTAACCCTCAACTGCAATCATTAACCACGCAAGTTACTAAGTTATGATTGCTAACCCTTAACTGCTATCATTAACAACACGTTACTCAGTAATGAGTGCTAACCCTACTTCAACTGCTGTCATTAACCACACATGTTACTCAGTAATGAGTGCTAACCCTACCTCAACTGCTATCATTAACTACACATGCTACTCATTAATGAGTGCTAATTCTACCTCAACTGCTATCATTAACCAAGCATGTTA